>NC_057935.1:452500-687500 GCF_018555375.3 Anguilla rostrata
TAGACACACCTGTATCGATCTCCATTTGCATGAAAATCAGTCTTTATGGTGCTGAGACTGGTGTAGATCACAGTTTAAATGTCTGGCAGCTAAGGAGATATGTTCAGGGCAGAGAAGCATCAGCCCTCCCCGCTGTGAAACAGCGCCCCCTATAGCCAAACCACACAATGAAGTCTGCCAGCGGTGGAATTAGTTACATTTAAACATAAAAAAATGTTTGTGTTTTAAATGTGATTTAATGTAGCACAACAGTCCAGGTCACCAAACTCTGCAGAAGCAGAGGACCAGCAGAGCCTCTGGAGCACACACACATTCTCACAGGACTGAGGAGAGCGTTCAGAAAATGAATTAAACGGAACCGTGAGCGAACCTACCCAGCGATATGAGGAATTAGCATAAACGCCTGTCCATTCTGCAGCCTGTTAGCGGCTCATCGACACACGCAGTACCTGCAGCCTCCCTCCCCTGCGCCGGGCTGATTAACACAGAAGAGTTCAGAGCAAACCCCAATGAGGGCCGCAAGTGATGAGCGTGGGAGCTGTAAAAGGGGGGGCCGGTGGGGGGGGGGGGGCTGGTTTCTCTCCTGTACGCGGTGTGAGGGGCTCTCCTTCCCTCCTCAGGGATCAAAGGCGAGATAATGAGGGAGACGTCAATTAAAGATTTGCAGGCTCAGATGGTGGTTTGCAGGGACAGGAGGTGGTTTGCAGGCTCAGATGGTGGTTTGCAGGGTCAGGAGGTGGTTTGCAGGGACAGGAGGTGGTTTGCAGGGTCAGGAGGAGGTTTGCAGGGTCAGGAGGTGGTTTGCAGGGACAGGAGGTGATTTGCAGGGACAGGAGGTGGTTTGCAGGGAGGAAGTCTGCAGGGTCAGGAGGTGGTTTGCAGGGTCAGGAGGTGGTTTGCAGGGACAGGAGGTGATTTGCAGGGACAGGAGGTGATTTGCAGGGAGGAGGTCTGCAGGGACAGGAGGTGGTCTGCAGGGACAGGAGGTGGTTGCAGGGAGGAGGTTGCAGGTCAGGAGGTGGTTTGCAGGGAGGTGGTTTGCAGGCTCAGATGGTGGTTTGCAGGCTCAGATGGTGGTTTGCAGGGACAGGAGGTGGTTTGCAGGGAGGAGGTCTGCAGGGACAGGAGGTGGTTTGCAGGGAGGAGGTCTGCAGGGACAGGAGGTGGTTTTCAGGGAGGAGGTCTGCAGGGACAGGAGGTGATTTGCAGGGACAGGAGGTGGTTTGCAGGGAGGAGGTCTGCAGGGACAGGAGGTGGTCTGCAGGGACAGGAGGTGGTTTGCAGGGAGGAGGTTTGCAGGGTCAGGAGGAGGTTTGCAGGGAGGTGGTTTGCAGGCTCAGATGGTGGTTTGCAGGGACAGGAGGTGGTTTGCAGGGAGGAGGTCTGCAGGGACAGGAGGTGGTTTGCAGGGAGGAGGTCTGCAGGGACAGGAGGTGGTTTGCAGGGAGGAGGTCTGCAGGGACAGGAGGTGGTTTGCAGGGAGGAGGTTTGCAGGGTCAGGAGGAGGTTTGCAGGGAGGTGGTTTGCAGGCTCAGATGGTGGTTTGCAGGGACAGGAGGTGGTCTGCAGGGTCAGGAGGCGGTTTGTAGGGTCAGGAGGAGGAGCACGCGCTCTGGAAGGACCTCTCCCACTCTATCATTGCTCAATGTCATTTTTAATGAACTTCAAGTCAGATGAAATCAGCCGAGTCTCAGATCATAAACCGGCATAATAAGCAGAGAGATTACAGAGAGCAGAGGAGAACACACCCAGCCTGCATGCTTTCTTCCTCGCATTTTTAATATATTGTGAAATCAGTTACACAATTATATCCGGTGACTAATGCTCTCTAAAGCTGCAGATTAAAAGTGCCAGAGATAAATGTTTTCTTATTTTATTTCATCTAGTGGAAAAATCCCTACTCATCGTCACCATGCAAATGCTCTTCAAAACAACATTTGTGTTAAAAACTACAGTGGATTACTTACCACTTTCTGAACCTTTTTAACATGCTTATCTGATTGCTACTGTACCGTATATACACAGGTAGAAATAATTAATTAGGTGTTAATAAATAGAATATTTGATAGAGCATCTAGCAAATAAAACACATTTAGCCTCCCTCCTCCTGAGTCATATCCCATGATCTTTAGAAAGGAGAACACTCTATGGTATCACCACAGAACACTCTCACCCTTCATGGATAAACTGAAGCAAATATTTGAACAGAATTGAATTTCTCCGGCCGCTGCGGACGTTGTGACCGTGAATCAGCAGAATAAATCCCTCAGGAGGCGAGCAGATGCGCTAACCCCGCGGACGGCTAACGCCCGTCGTTCTCCTGAAGTCCAGCGCCCCCGCCCTCCCCCACCCCTCCGACCATAAACGGCTCCTCACACTCAGTCAGCGGCATGGCCGTCAATCAATCAATCAATCAATCAATCAATCAATCAATCAATCAATCAAATTTTATTTATATAGCGTATTTCACAGCAATTGCCACAATACGCTTCACAGACAACCCTGGCCTAGAACCCCACAGGAGCAAGCCTAAAGCAACAGTGCCAAGGAAAATCTCCCTGTGGCAGATGGGAAGAAACCTCGGAAGGATCCCGGCTCAAGGGGGAAACCCTCCTCTGGTCGGCTCAGTGACAGGAGCTTCCCGCCACTGAGACACTCTCACATACCGCCACCCTTCTCAGAGATTCTATAAGGGTTTAAAATGGCCGCTGCTCCAGAAGCTCGACTGCGCGGCGCATGCAGACTGCGCGGCGCATGCAGACTGCGCGGCGCATGCAGACTGCGCGGCGCATGCAGACTGCGCGGCGCATGCAGACGGCGCGGCGCATGCAGACTGCGCGGCGCATGCAGACGGCGCGGCGCATGCAGACGGCGCGGCGCATGCAGACTGCGCGGCGCATGCAGACGGCGCGTTTATGAACACATCAGAGACTCGCCGATGTGCCGCGGTGAGCAGAACGCTAACTATCAGCCCCCAACACAAACCGCTCGACATGAGGGGCAGACACGTCGCTAGGCGATATTAACATGCCTGCAGTTTGTATGTATGAAAGAGACGCACAGTCGGCTATTTCTGGCAGGAACCTGAGCAAGATCAGTCGCATACAGGCTCTGACATCAGAGAGGAGCACGGAGGAGCGCCTTCGTTCGCCAAACACGCCAACGCTGAGGCTCCAGTCCCAGGGGGAGGGGGTGAGGCTCAGAGAGGGGATTTCTGAAGGTGACATCACCCCCCTGCCCCCCACCCCCCAAAAGCGCATTTGTGTTAAAGACATGCGTTTCACAGCATGAAAAACCTCCTTAAAGTCACAGAGGAGGTGTTTGTAGGTCAGGCTACAGGATGGGGTGGGGGGGGCTCGTTTTAGCACTTTCACTATGAAGCGCGAGCAGCAAGAGAGAAGGGGGAGTGTGGCGGGGGGGAAGAAACAGCTCTGAAGGAAGGTACTGAGAGGGAGGGAAGAAAGGAGGAAGAAAAGAAAAGTGCGGTAAAAAGCGAGGGAATCGATGGCGTGTGAAGACTTTCACACGGCTTTGCGTTTGCCACTTGTAAGAGACACTGCGTAACACGAGGGGGGGGGGTGAGCGAGGGGGAGGGGGGGTGAGCTGGGGGAGGGGGGTGAGGAGGGGAGGGGGGGGCTGTGAATAGACTCTGCAGATAAGGTGAAGGAATGGAATATAGTGCTTCTTACCTGAAGCAGATTTAGACATTTTAAAGCTCCCTCCCCCCTTAGCTTCTCCTGAAGCTCTCTGACCATGAACCCTAAAGCATGTCGAGGTGCAGGCTGGGGACTGTCTGCCATAAACAACACAACCACCTCCAGACTGAAACAAGCCTTTAAAGTATCGACTGCTTCATGCTTTACACAGAGGTCAGAGGAAAACACAGCAAGCGTCCTGAATTCAGTGATATTTGTTATATGTCAGTGAGTCACACATTTTGGAAAGATGAATCTCAAACCCACAACGGCCAATACTTGCTTCTTTCCTAATGTTGCTTTACTAATGTTTACCTAATTAATTCTGTCCCCAGTACGTAGGTTGTACAGGAAAAGTGTAAACAGAAATGTAGCAGGTACTGTACACTCAGTAAGCGTCAGACTTGAGTTAGAGCTTCATATATGATCAAGGTCATAAAGTACAAAAAGGCCAGACCATCCATCTCTTTTTTACACAATACCACTTTAATTAAACCATGTGAAACAGATGGTGAAAATAGGCAAGGATAAAAATTCAGTGTTGCACTGAGCTGCCACTCATTTTACAATAAGAATAAAGGACATAAGAATATATAATGAGGAGAACAGGCCATTCAGCCCATCCAGACTCATCATTTACCTACAGAGAGAACATTTAGGAACATTTAGCACCGTCCAAAACATGGAGGAAAAGTCAGTATTTGTCCCCACAACATCACACACAACGCTCCTGAATCACACTGAATCCCTCCAGATAACTGGCCTGTTGTTATAATGCCAAAAATCACAGAGACCAGGGCCCGTTTCCCTTCTTATTCTCCCTTTCAGGAGAACCTCAGGAGAACATCACACAAAACTACATTTCCCAGGATTCCACAGGGCCAGTTGTGCTTTCCCATATATGTGTCTGAACCTGCAGTGCGGCCAAAGCATATGAGCAATTCCACAGGGGGCACCCGATGACTGGAGGACAGGGTATCTCTGACTGGCCCACAATCCACTCTACACCAGCTGGAGCACAGCCAGTACTGCCCCAATCACTGCACAGGCCAGAGCCGCTTAGGGACATAGTCACTGAGGAGGCTCCTTAAGGACACAGTCACTGGGGAGGCCTCAGCCGCTTAGGGACACAGTCACAGCAGAGGCTAGGCCTCAGCCGCTTAGGGACACAGTCACAGCAGAGGCTAGGCCTCAGCCGCTTAGGGACACAGTCACTGTGGAGGCCACAGCCAGTTAGGGACACAGTCACAGAGAGAAGCCTGTGGGATACCTGGCCATGTGTGATACCTGCGGGTACAGGTGGGCACATATAGGAGTTCAATCAACAAATAGTTCAATATAAATTTCATTTCTTGGGTCATGACTTATAAATTTATGTCTTTCAAGATAATTTAAGTATTGCAGGTAGTTAAACCCTTTTCACTAACTTATCCACGTTTGTGTGTGTGTGTGTGTGTGTGTGCACACGCGTATGAGTGCATGTGCAAGGTGTGTGTGCAAGGTGAGGGTACGTTTGTGTTTATGTGTGCAGGATGTGTGTGTGTGCAGGGTAGGGGGGGGTGTGTATGTGTGTGTGTGTGTGTGTGTGTGCGCAGGGTAGGGGTGTGTGTGTGTGCGTGTGTGTGTGTGTGTGTGCGTGTGTGTGCGTGTGTGTGCGTGTGTGTGCGTGTGTGTGCAGTGTGTGTGTGTGCAGTGTGTGTGTGTGTGTGTGTGTGTGTGTGCAGGGTGGGGTATGGCAAAGACTGATTGTTACAGCAGTGCTTGTGGATCTCAACAGAAATCAATGGCAGCTGCTAACACAGAGGAATCGAGCTGCCAGCCCCACTATTTATAGTGTCTGATGTTCTGTGAACCATGAAATTAATAAATAGCACGGCTGGTAATTGCCTAGAAACCAAGAGCTGTGCAAAGCGAGGTATGAAATCAACGCCATCAAATGTGGTTTCTAATAAGTTGTCACATTATTGTCATTGACCTTCTTGCAATTAAAAAGGGGGAAAATAAAAGAACAGGAAGAGAAGCTCAAACAACGTCAGCACTTCAACCAAATTATTTTTTCCTCAGTGACATTTTCATTCTAATCAAGCATCGAACAGAGGACCCGGCCAGCCAGGACTCAAACCTGCAGCCTCCTTCTAGCGAGGCAGTGCCAACCACTGCACCACAGTGCCGGCGAGATCGCTAACCACCTAGCAATGGGATTAAAGACAACTAATACCAACAATAACACGCTATAGCAAGCTCTCTCTCTCTCTGCTTCACGGTGAACACAGGTCTCGCAGTCACACTTCAGTGTAGTGCTGATGGTCATGCTCACTTTTCCAGCAGGGTTGCCAATCAATCGTCTGCCGGTCTTTGACAGACTAGTAGCTGGGCAAATGCAGACCAATTTAACACAGTTTGAATAGACAAAACAAGGCGTGAAGAGGAATCTATTAACATTCAGCCTTAGTGCGAGCCATATCAAGTTAGAAAGACAGTTGTATATCAGAGTTAGCAATGAAGATCTTATTATAAAAATAACGTAGTCACACCAGCTTTAACTATTTCGCTAACAGCTAGCAAAGACAATACAGTAGCTAACATTAACAGAAATGGCTAGCCACATGCTTTGTAATATCATTTGTAATGGTAAGAGTCCTGAGGTAATTTCAAAGGGAGGCATCTTCTACAAGGACAGGAAAGTGGTCATCCTATCATCACACGCATATGCCAGTGAGCAGCTGCTAGCTTGTAGTTTTCAGTCATTTGTGTTGTATAAGAAAAATGCTAATCTACATTTTCAAATTCTGCAAGAAACAGGAACTCATCCCCACTCAGACATCACTCCCGGTGTTCTGTGGCATGAGCCCATTGGGCGATGCCTATGGGGCTACAGCTAATCCTGCACTTGCAGGGTAACAGGCGCCAAGAACCTTCCAGAAAACAGTGAGAAAACAGCTTCAGAGCGACTGCAGAGGGGTCAGCGGGGGGGTGATGGGGGTCTCCTTCATAACTGGGTCCAGACCACAGAAATGAGTGGCTCAGGAGACAGCGGGGAAGGTTAATGGGGTCGCACCAGGAAGTGGGGGGGGGGGGGCATGGTTCGGAGATCAACGTTCTCAACATTACAAACGAACAAGGACATATAATCGCAGTTAGGAATTAACGCCCAAACTGGGCCAGGTCACAGACCTGTGATAACAATCCCTAACCGGACACATCACCTGTCCACATCACAGACACTTTCTGTTTTCTACAAAAATCGGACACAGTTCACTACCTGTGTGAAAGCTGTAGTTTCTACACCTGATGTCCTTTTCTGTGCAGCTGCTGAACACAGCAATCGCATCATATTCACAGAGAAATACAGAGCAGCCCGTAGAGCACAGATCTTACCAGAGATACTCACGATGAGGTAGAGGATCAAAAGACACAGATGGAACGATTCTCAAACACACTCAGATAATTACTGCTTTTTCTCAAAACATAATTATTAGTCATGCAAATAGGGGCACACCACATCTTATTTCCACCAGAGAAAAAAAACTTCAGCAAGTAAAAACAAATTGTTTTTTGTTTTCTTAGTTTGCAAGTACAGAAAGCTAGATGCTCAGGTTTTAAATGCAGTCAAACAAACAGACAACACTACAACAAGTTTTGCGTTCTCTGTTCATTATGAATTGCAGAGTGAGTGTAACACAGTACAAATAATCAAGGAAGAGCACAGAAAACTTTCTGTAGCATGATTAATAGTTCAGAGTTTTACGGATACCTGACTGGGTGTTTCTTTCCCAGAGCAAGAGGAGATCAAAGCGTGTTTGGAACGGCAGGAGTGTGGTGTTTGCACGCTGCAGAACAGCTTCAAAGGCAAGAGTCTTATTAAAACCACACCTTCTGCGAGCCAGGTACAGAGCACAAGACCTTTTCAAAGGGCCCTCCTAACTTTCCCAACTTTATATATAAAAAAACGCCCAACAAAAAATGTGCCCAACAAAATTCCTTTAGAATGCGCATCTACTCAGAGTCTGAAGCTAAATTTAACCTTCCTAGAACAAAATCGATAAGTATTGATAAGAAAGCAGAGGAAAGAACGCACAGTGCCAAGCTGACAGTCGATAGGCGCTTAATAAAAGCTGGCTGATCTTTGCGCCGAGCGCCCCAGCGCTGCGTAATGAAAGACTGGTGCAGATTAACAGGCGATGTTTGGCGCATCGACAGCGTGCCAGGAGAACCGCAGATGCACCGGTCCCTCCGGAGCCAGGTTTGGACCACGGGACGGGGCTGCGCTGGTTACAGTCGGGACCATATGGAGATAAATTATTCAATGAGAAGTCACATGGTGCTGGGGGGGCAGCAGATGCCGCCGGGGCGGAAAGCTCACCCCGCGGCTCCCCTGCCCCCTGCCCCCCCCGCCCCCCTCCCCCCTCCCCAGAAGCATGGCGGGGCGCAGGCCAGCCCCGCTGCACAGATCCGTGTCCCAGCATGCAGTGCACCCCTGGCTGTACACGCCGCATCCTGGCTCGCGATGCCGGCGTTTGTGGTGCCGCGGATATTCACAAACAGGTGAGACAGCCAAAGCCTGCAAGCCTGCAGCATCTCTGGTTCAACACTGCCACCGCTGGCCGCGAGGGGAACTGCAGGCAGCCTCCAGCACAAAGGACAATCTCTCCGGTCTCCAAACAGCACAGAGATGACAAAACTCCACCTTTCAGAGAGAATTTACATTCAATTTATAAGAATTTAAATTCCACAGAATTATCTTGAAAACTTCACTCTACAATTTAGCATCTTTTTTTAAGATAAAAATGAGTTTCACAAAGTGAATGTGGAGAGCAGTGTGTCATTGTATTGTCAGTAATCTTAATCAGATTGTCCGGTTTCTCCCGTAAATTGATATGAAAGCTGTGGAAAAGCCTGCTTTTAAAGAGCGGTGTGGTTTTCATCCTGCGCTGAACAGTGCTCTCTTTACACAAGAGTTTCCAAGCGCCTTAAACGATGAGTGGAAGTCCAGAGGTTAGGAGAGGGACAAAGACAGAGCTCCCTGTGTGGAGCTCCTGGGCTGAGCTCTAAGCCTCAGATCACCTTTCAGTCCCTTACAGAAACCACTCAGCAGCACCCAGTCCTGAGCCATACTGCCTCACTATGCTTATGAAGAGAAGAGGAGCCTTTCGGACAAGAGGGAGAGGGGGGGAGAGAGAGAGAGAGAGAGAGAGAGACTGGCAATAAAAGGCAGTGTGACACAGTCCTGGTGAAGAATAGCACCTCCGCCGTCTACCTCTCCACCATGACTCCATCACAGAGAGACTGAGATTCTGAAACCCAGAGAGACTGAAACACAGAGAGACTCTAGAGCAGTTCTCAGTGTGAGAATGACTCCATCACAGAGAGACTGAGACTCTGGAGCAGTTCTCAGTGTGAGAATGACTCCATCACAGAGAGACTGAGACTCTGGAACAGCTCTCAGTGTGAGAATGACACCATCACAGAGAGACTGAGACACTGGAACAGCTCTCAGTGTGAGAATGACTCCATCACAGAGAGACTGAGACTCTGGAACAGCTCTCAGTGTGAGAATGACACCATCACAGAGACTGAGACTCTGGAACACAGAGAGACTGAGACTCTGGAACAGCTCTCAGTGTGAGAATGACACCATCACAGAGAGACTGAGACTCTGGAGCAGTTCTCAGTGTGAGAATGACTCCATCACAGAGAGACTGAGACTCAGTCTCTCTCAGGAAAATAAGGAGTGTGATTAGAAACATCAGGATTGACTGAGTGTGAGAAATAATTATTGATGCAGTAGTTATGATGTGTAATTGTTTTCTTTTGTACCAACTGAGCATGCAAAGGTCAAATATAAACTGAATCATAATTTGTAAATTGGGCTATGCAATAGTTGTTTTGTTCTTTTCCCACTCTCCCACTTTCAAATGTGTTAATCACTGGTTGGATCCCCTTCAAGACCTTGTCGCCATCTAGTGGTGAGAAAAAGCTACTCCCACTGCTCTGAGGGAGCATTACTGAGTTAGAGAGTGGCTAACGCCTTCCCTTCAAAAGCTGCAAACCCACAGCCAATAGCCACACTCTGAAGTCATATATAATGTTTGCAATTCTCCAGAACACCAAGACCCGTCTTACACAAATTATTCCACAATATTACCACAGTTTGACTAACACAACAGTTGTGATAAAAGAACAGCATCCACTACTAACATTCAGCCTCTATGTGTTGGAATGAAGAAGGGAATGACCATGCATTGTTATGTAGCCATAGTTACAGCAGTGACACATAGCTGCATATATCATAGCAACAGCAGTGAATGAATGCACATGCCCAGAATGGGAAATGAGACAGAGAATAAGAGTGAGTTCCGACCGTATGGGGGAAACATCAGCACAGAGACCCATGAACAGCTACAACCCTCATTATGCAAAAACTGACGCCATTTATCCAACAAGATCCAAACAAGGTACAAGAGCAACACAGAGGAGTAAAAATCCTGGAAAATCCAGTTAAAATATACAACCTATCTACATATATATATATACCCCATAAATTCTCCAACAATGTACAACCGTGTGCGTGCGTGTGTGTGCGTGTGCATGGATGTGTGTGTGTGTGTGTGTATGTATGTATGTATGCGTGCATGTGTGTGTGTGCATGCGCATGTATGTGTGTGTGTGTGTGTGTGTGTGTGTGCTCGTGCATCTAAATTCAGGGCACACAACCACACGCTAGAAAAATGTCTCACGTTGCTCTTCAGTGAGACTTCAATATGTAACACATTTTTTAAAAAGATCTAGGTATATTTATTCAAACAGAGAAAAGAAAAATGAATAATGAAAAACATAGATAATTCAACTTGCCAGGATTCTCTGACAATAAAAAACAACCTCTATGATTAAAACAACAGTGGTGCCCACTACCATTTTGCTTATACTAACAATAATAAAATAACACAGTCTCTGGGATTTAAACTTTGATTCATCATCTGATGGAGGGCAGAATTAAATTCCTGGCCTGACGCATGGCTTTCTGACACTGGCCACACCGGAATGCTGATGAAGTCATCACTCATCTGACCCCACACCAATCCCTGGGTTTGCATAACTTCCTCCTGAATACACTGAGAGCATTATTAAACTAATCGAGTCCAAGTCCTGGATTAGTTAAGCATACAGCAGAGATGTAATCAAAAGACTTAAGCTCACGCCACCAAACGGGTTTGCACCGAAGTGTTGAGTCTGAAATCAGAAAAACTGCTCCTACATCTCCTTCCTCCATTTTGTTTTTGGGTACTTCAGTGAATTAACTTAGCAGGGATGGTCACATTGTGGCAGATTATAACTGAAATCAGATTAAGAGTAAGTCACAAAATAAATGTTCCCTGTTAAATGGAAACCAGGAGCACAAATAATATTAGCATTAAATTGTGTTTATTATTAAACTTCACTTCAGGGTAGTTCTGTTTGAAACGGTGAGGTCCAGAGCTTTGGGGTACAGCCTGTCCTCTCAGAGCTGGGGCTCAGGCACCTGAGTGTGATACAGATAAACGCAGATAAAGTTCCAGATGAAGAGAGAGAAAAATGAGCGGTCATGTTAAGCTCTGGAGCTGAAAGGGAAAAGAAAAGCATTAATCCTAGCGAGCCCACACACACTCTGAACCATTTTTTACTTTAAAAAATGCATGCCATTTAAGTTCTCAGTTACTTCAGAATGATATCCTGAATAAAACATCGAGCAGGGCTTCAGTGTGGTTCAGTGGGGTTATAACCAGGGTGCAGTGAGGTTATAACCAGGGTTCAGTGAGGTTATAACCAGGGTGCAGTGAGGTTATAACCACAGAAACACTCATCTACTAGCCCCGCCCCCACACGCACAGAAACACTCATCTACTAGCCCCGCCCCCACACGCACAGAAACACTCATCCACTAGCCCCTTAAACACCCTTAAACGCAGAGATATCCATAAATCACATCCCACACCCACAGAAGGCCTCCGCACGCAGATGAGGGAATTAACGCCTTTAAATGATTTTTATTTCATTTGGTTTTAGCCGTGGGCTGAGCGGAGCGGGGACAGGGCCGTAAATCCTGGCCCTGGGGGGGGGCAGTAATATTCTCCGGGACGTCCCGCAGTAATTCTGCCGTTCTGTGAGATATTAAATCTGAGATGGGATCGTGGTCAGGCTTCACCGCGCAGTGGGAGAGCCGCTAGATCAGCTCCCAGATGGAGCCCCGGCGGGGCACAGGGGCGGGCCACAAGGGCGGGGCACAGGGCACAGCGGGAAACGGACACTCCAAACTCACACCCAAAACGGGAATATACAAAATGAAGACCAGACAGGTGAGTGCTGAGAGCAGGAACAGGTTTTTTGCTGGGTCCCTTTTTGCCTGCCCCAGGTGTAACGTCTGAGATGGAAGCGACGCCGCGCTCATTCTCGTGCTAATTCTCTCAGCTCAGGGATTAGACGCTCCTTTCCAATCCCAAAGGCACACAAACAGCTCGTCTGTCCACTATAATCCTCCAGCTCCTGAGCCTTCAACAAACACAGAGCCGGTTTAATCCCCCGAATGACCTGCCTGGCAGGTCTCCGCACTTCAAAGGAGGGGAGCTCCAGCTAGGCCTGCTGGTTCTGAGGAAGACCACATCATCATCCTCATCAGAGCAGAAGGACTATGGAATCCACACAGCCACACGCCACCCTCACCCACAGCTCAGACTCCTCCCTTTATGAGCCACTGACGAGCCTCCCCAGAACCGCCCCGCACCCTGTGACCTCTGACCCCTGCAGTGGCCCACAAATCTCCCCTTAAATGCACGGGGGATGCAGAAGCACACGCTCTCTCTCCCGCGGGCGATGCAGCCCCAGCAGAAGCCGGTATCATTTTCCGGTTTGTGTAATGAAATGATGTAATTAAAGATGATCTGCATGCACGGGAGCCGGCTGGCTCCAAGCTGCTCTGACTGTACTGTACTCTAACAGAGACGCAGCACCACAGCTCTCTCTGACAGACAGTTTAATCAACGTCAGACACAGCAGCACAGCCTTCTGTGACAGACAGTTTAATCAATGTCTGAGACACCTCTTCCTCAGATCAGACAGGCATCCTTCGCTCCCGCTCATCGGCCAAACCAGGCCCGCGTGCCGATCACGGCACCGCAGCCTTAATGAACGTCCCGGACACGAACGCGCGCTGTTCCACACGGGCCGGCGAGCAGCGAAACGCAATTAAAATGAGGAATATTGATTATCCAGCGCCCCGCGTATAAATAACGCCACACATAAATAAGTAAAACAAGAGGTGAGCGCGGAGATTTATGTGTGCAGTCTGGAGAGCGGGGCCATAAATCATCTGACGCACTGCTCTTATTGAGTTATGAGTCCCCTCTGCGTGTGGAATAATTGCTGTCTGTGTGTCATGCGTTTGTCTAACGCGCTCGCGGGGAACAGGCACACCGAGAGATCGGCTCCCGCTCCCGCCAGCGCGCTGATTCTTCTTTATCGCCTTTGTGATATTCTTCGCACTCAAAGAACCTTAAATCAGAGGAAGCCCAACACCTCAAATCACAGTGCTACTTCATTTGGCCTTGGCGCTCCCGCAGTGTATCGTGGGTAAAAACAGGGGCCGAGCGTGTCGGAAGGCGGGAGTGGTTCTCGTAACGGTCGCATCGTTAGCGCCCCCCATGGGTGAGACTGAGGCGCTGAAGCACTCTTCTGCATCCTGCTCAACACAGCCCTCATCCCCACCCCGACTGAGGCCCGCCCCGCACCGCTCCCCCCCTGAGGCCCGACCCCCCCGCCCCCCCCGCCCCACCCGCCCCCTCCGCCCCCTCCTCCCCACCACGAGGCCCGACCCCCGCCCCCTCCTCAGAGCTCATTATTCCGGCGCTCCTCGCGGCCTGAACAACTTGGCGCTCACCCTGCAGGCTGGGGGGGGGTGGGAGGGGGGGGGATTACACCTTAATCAGCCTCATAAAAACAGAAAACCAAAAAGCGCAGAAACGGAGAGGAGAGGCTGCAGATCAGAGGAAGAGCAGGCTGCTGCTGCTGGTGGCTGCTCCACGTCCGTGCGCAAGGGATTATGGGAATTCTTTCCTGGTGTGCAGGACACACCCCCTCAGAGAGCAGAGCGTGTGCACTGGCCTCAGCTCAGTTCGTCAACCCTCCCGCACCCCCAATCCCCCAACTTCAATCTGAAACTCATTTCACATACAAAGCCTTCCCTCCAGCTAGATCTCTGAAAAACTAACTCTGAAATAAGATATTTCATCCACACAAAAGAACAAAACCTCCAGAATTGATTTCCGTTATAAAAATGATGGAGGTTTTATATTTTGGAAACAGTCTGTGAATTTGAAGTTTCCTTTTTTCTTTGGGACATAAGTGATATCAATATTAATAGATAAAGTATGTATGAACGAACTAGGCTGGGTTATAGTCTGGGGTCTAAATTAACATTAAACCTGGCTGGGTTATAGCCTGGATCTAAATTAACATTAGACCTGGCTGGGTTATAGCTTGGATCTGAATTAACATTAGACCTGGCTGGGTTATAGCTTGGATTAATTAGCCTGGGTACCTTGCTCCTGCGACAGGGAGTAGCTAAGTGGAATTGAATTTATTTTTTGTCTTGTTTGTTTTGTTTCTACAATATTGCAGTTAACATTTACAAGCCTGTTTAAAAGATTGATGGAAGGGTTTGCCATGACAAATTAAGTGATTAGACAGGCTATTATCAAAGAAAAATTGTTTTCAGATGATATTTAATTTATATTTTCAGTGATGATGAATGCGCAGATCAATATCCAGCTCTGACAAAACTTTATTTTTTGAAACCAGGGGCCTCCGTGGTGCTTGTATCTATTAACAGAGAAATAATCTGGTAGAGAATGTAATATAGTGTCACGTGATATGATGTCACACATATCCATCTGCCTTATGTCTGCACACAGGCCTCATGTCAGTGCTGACAACATGGCTAAATAATGGGTCGCAGAAATTGATATTACTGACACTCTGAATGATGCACACACAGTCCTCGTGTCCTAAGTGTCTGCACACAGTCCTCATGTCCTAAGCGCACAACATCCTTATAAATGGGGATCCAGAATTATTAGAAATCATTTGAGAACATCTAAATGAAAACATGTCAGCAAAAGAGGTTTATCAATCCTCGCAGTTCTGCAGTTACCACAGTAACACATCATATATAAAGCTTTGCACCACCTTACCCTAAGAACTCATTAAAGTACTAAAATTAGCGCAGTTACACTTCAGGTAGTGTGTTAACAGGAAGTGGCTTCATGATCATAGATTTAAGCTGCAGTAGCAGGTAATAGTAACTCATCCAGAGTGCATTCAGCAGAACTGCAGCCGATCTGCATGTTCCTCTATGGTGGCAGCCAATCTGCAGACCAGAGGCACACATGTTCATCTATGGTGTCTGACATACAGCACAGTGGACTCATGCATGTTCCTCTATGGTGTCTGACATACAGCACAGTGGAGTTACGCATGTTACTCTATGGTGTCTGACATACAGCACAGTGGACTCACGCATGTTCCTCTATGGTGTCTGCATACAGCACAGGGTACCATGTTACTCTATGGTGTTGACATACAGCAAACTGGACTCACGCATGTTCCTCTATGGTGTCTGAATCAGCACAGTGAGTTACGCATGTTCCTCTATGGTGTCTGACATACAGCACAGTGGAGTTACGCATGTTACTCTATGGTGTCTGACATACAGCACAGTGGACTCACGCATGTTCCTCTATGGTGTCTGACATACAGCACAGTGGAGTTACGCATGTTACTCTATGGTGTCTGACATACAGCACAGTGGACTCACGCATGTTCCTCTATGGTGTCTGACATACAGCACAGTGGACTCACGCATGTTCCTCTATGGTGTCTGACATACAGCACAGTGGAGTACGCATGTTCTCTATGGTGTCTGACATACAGCACAGTGGACTCACGCATGTTCCTCTATGGTGTCTGACATACAGCACAGTGGACTCACGCATGTTCCTCTATGGTGTCTGACATACAGCACAGTGGACTCACGCATGTTCCTCTATGGTGTCTGACATACAGCACAGTGGACTCACGCATGTTCCTCTATGGTGTCTGACATACAGCACAGTATTATTCTACAGCTCATTAAGTCATGGTGTCATGTTCATGAATCTGTTACGGAGACTTTGCTCATTGCACTTAATATAGAGCATAATATACAGCTTTATAATGTACAACATATTTTGGTTCATTATTATGGAAATACAGCCTAGCCACAATGTCACATCTGCTCTGTCGATTGGATCAGTGACCTTGATGGAAAAAAATAAATAAAAATCAAAGGCATAATTTTATATCTCCACAGTCAGCTGCTTCTCTTAAATCTCCTGTCAGCTGATCAGATGGTGCAGAGCATCATGCTCAGAAAGTCATGTGATTAACGAGGAGTGACAGAAGTTAAAAAAGGAGAGTAAATCGGTAATTCTGCACTCCTGGAGAAACGGAATGACACGCTTGATCCTTGGCTCTGCGTCTCGTTTCTCGTCAAACTGCTGTCTAAGTAGTCACACAACACCGCAGGACCCCTCATATCGCCTTATCAAGCGCACATTATTTTTGGCTAAACTGTCATGTTTCAGAACTGACAGCTCTTTAAAGGCATCTTCTCCGGCGCAGGCTGAAGCAGTGGCTCTTAAAAGGGCTAAAAGGGTATTATTTTCCCTGATAAAAGGCTGCGCGGCGGCCGGCGTCGTATACGGACTCCTCCGCGTCGCAGGAGCGCGGGTCACCGCTCAATTTCCCCCGACTGGAACAATATTAATATCATACCCTTGGATGTCAAGAAAGTGTTTTTCTCCTGTTTTTTTTTTTTACCACAAGTGACCATGAAAGAGATATCAGGAACATCAAAAACAGCCGCTTCAAAGGAACCGGATCTGCCCGAACGCTCCATCGCACCAATTAGGAATTCAACCCACGGCGGAGGATTACGGGCCGGCGGTGCGATGGACGGCGAGAGCTGTGATGTTCTAATGCTGCAGTGATCTTGCAGTCTCTCTGTTTGCTTTTTGAGTCTCCAGGGAAAAGTGCCACTAAAATATGCATTTAACACGTTAGCGTAGCGGCATTGCGGGAGGCCCGAAAACACACCTTTCCGCTGGTTTCTGTGTGGGGAGTTTCTGGAAGGTCCCACTAACAAAGGACATGCTTATGGTTAGAACTGCAAAGTTTCCCTGCAGAGTGAAAGGAATCAGAACAGAAAGTGTACTTATTAACGCCCAACCTGGCAACCTGACCTTACTGCAGTCAGCAAAAACACAGTTGCCTGATGAGCTCAGCTCGTTTAAAATTCATAGATAGTGTTCACGGAAAAAACATCCTCGGTTAGAGAGCATCTCAGTACGTAAAATGCAACAATAAAAGCACCTGTACTACGGGAGTAAAGCCTTAGCAGTGGACACTGGATATGTACTGCCCATACCCACTCTCGGGTGAGGAATCTATCCCAAAGGGAATCAGGTATGGAACATGTGGGGGGGGGGGGGGGGGGGTTTCAAGCCCAGAGAAGAACTCTTCCTCTTCTACCCTGCACTACAACACAGCTGGTGTTTCACTGTGAACATATCAGAGAGAACCCGGCAATTCTTACTGTGCAAACACGGTAAGTCACCTTGGATAACATCTGCGCTGCAAATGAACATCAAACGTCAAATAAAATAATTAAATATGGCACAGCGGGGGGCTTTCAAAAAGGCTGCAGGCTGCCAGTGGCATTCGCTCCGAATCTGCCTCCATCATCAACACAACCTGAGCAATACAGTACCAACCTGAGCAGCACTTTCAGTCTGCACATGTGCAGTACGGTACCAACCTGAGCAGCACTTTCAGTCTGCACATGTGCAGTACGGTACCAACCTGAGCAGCACTTTCAGTCTGCACATGTGCAGTACGGTACCAACCTGAGCAGCACTTTCAGTCTGCACATGTGCAGTACGGTACCAACCTGAGTAGCACTTTCACAGCAGTGCATAAACACTGTTCTCTACAGAGGGGAGGGAGGTTTCCGGCAGGACTTCAAACCGGTGTGCACGCTCAGGCCGGTGGGAAGTGCACGCTCAGGCCGGTGGGATGTGCACGCTCAGGCCGGTGGGATGTGCACGCTCAGGCCGGTGGGATGTGCATGCCCGGATCAGTGGGAGGTGCACGCTCGGGGTAGGGGCTGGTCGGATGTGCACGCTGGGGTCATTTGGCTCATCTTGCTGGGGATCAGTTGCGCTAAGATCTGTCTCCCTAATGCAGGAAGGAAGAGCCCCTCCCAGCCCCCAGCCCACACCGCCCCCCCCCCCCCCCAGCCCCTAGTGGTCAGCGCCTGAGGGACACAAGCTGTCCGCGGAAATGAGCCCGTCACCCGACCGGCGGCTGATAAATGGTTTAATCCTCCTCATAAAGACTGAAGGCCTAAAAGAGCAGCGCTTTCACTGACGCAGCCCAGCCGGCCACACAGGACATAAGCGCTTTAGTTATTCATTACAGGGAGATGAATAACTCGCAATTAATCCAGATCTGCCTTATGAGGCCTTATATCAGGGCCAGGCATACGCAACTTTGTAAGAGTGCTACCCCAAAAAAAGAGAAAAAGTCCCTTGCTCGGTCAGCCCCTACAGGAAAACGCCATACCCCCTTTCTCTGGCAGGATAAACAAAACTCCAGCGGTATAACCGAAACTCTGACGGCATAAAATCAGTCAGTAATTTCAGCTGAAGAATCAGGCCACTGAACAAATACCTGAGAGAGATATTCAGTCCATTTATTCTTTTATTTTGATATTGTTGCCGCTCTCTGGCCGTGTTTGGCTCTGTCAGCCCAGCTCTGGCTCCTGGGGAACATTAGCCAGACCATCGCAAGCACATCTCCCAAATACAGACCGGCCAATCTGGCGTCTGAGCGCACAAATCCAGAACATATTTCAGGATCTGCTCGCTTTCCAAAGTCAACACTGCAGGGCTTTAACTGCAGCAGCCGTTTAACGCATCTCCTCACAGACGGCCTGGAGCGGCTGAGCTAACTCCAGCAGTCGGCTTCCAGCTACAGCGGCTGAGCTAACTCCAGCGGTCGGCTTCCAGCTACAGCGGCTGAGCTAACTCCAGCGGTCGGCTTCCAGCTACAGCGGCCGAGCTAACTCCAGCGGTCGGCTTCCAGCTACAGCGGCCGAGCTAACTCCAGCGGTCGGCTTCCAGCTACAGCGGCCGAGCTAACTCCAGCGGTCGGCTTCCAGCTACAGCGGCCGAGCTAACTCCACGGTCGGCTTCCAGCTACAGCGGCCGAGTAACTCAGCGGTCGCTTCCAGCTACAGCGGCCGAGCTAACTCCAGCGGTCGGCTCCAGTACAGCGGCTGAGCTAACTCCAGCGGTCGGCTTCCAGCTACAGCGGCTGACTAACTCCAGCGGTCGGCTTCCAGCTACAGCGGCGAGCTAATCCAGCGGTCGGCTTCCAGCTACAGCGGCTGAGTAACTCAGCGGTCGGCTCCAGCTACAGCGGCTGAGCTAAATCCAGCGGTCGGCTTCCAGCTACAGCGGCTGAGCTAACTCCACGTCGGCTTCCAGCTACAGCGCTGAGCTAACTCCACGGTCGGCTCGCTACAGCGCTGAGCTAACTCCAGCGGTCGGCTCGGCTACAGCGGCTGAGCTAACTCCAGTGGTCGGCTTCGGCTACAGCGGCTGAGCTAACTCCAGCGGTCGGCTTCCAGCTACAGCGGCTGAGCTAACTCCAGCGGTCGGCTTCCAGCTACAGCGGCTGAGCTAACTCCAGCGGTCGGCTTCCAGCTACAGCGGCTGAGCTAACTCCAGCGGTCGGCTTCCGGCTACAGCGGCTGAGCTAACTCCAGCGGTCGGCTTACGGCTACAGCGGCTGAGCTAACTCCAGCGGTCGGCTTCCAGCTACAGCGGCTGAGCTAACTCCAGCGGTCGGCTTCCAGCTACAGCGGCCGCAGTCACTCGCTTAGAGATGGTGACACGAAGAGGAAAAAGATCCCCAAGTTAAAGAGCTGAAACCAGCCAGAATAAGAGAAGCACTCAAAAGGAAAACAAACTCATTCAGGCGGGCTCACAGAACAAAGGAACAGCAATCATACGAGCCCACCTCTAATGAACTGTAAGATCTTGGGCCGTCCAAGAGACTCCATCACACACAGTAAAAAACCAAAAAAGAAAAGCCGCTTTGAGCCAATCACAGAAGGGAGAGGGATAAACCCCATCAGTTTAACTGCCAGAGATTAAATTAAACAGCAATAACCCCCAGCCTCCACAGTCATCTCTACACAGTGAAATATTACATATGAGCATATGCATGAGCAGTAAGTATCATTAAGTGGATAATTTAATTATGATGTGAATGGGTTTGAATACAGGGCCTATTTCAGGAACACAATCAGGGCTTTATCAGGGCTCAATCATTTGTTTATTGCTACACAGTAAAACGGCGCCAGTTTGGCCATCCTCACGTTCACTGCTGGTGTCCAGCTCAGACTGAAAATTCACAGGATGCACCTTCTCTCAGCTGAAGCAGAGTATGAGGAACATGAGGGTTTACTAGCCCCAACAGTGCAGAATCTCAAACTGAAACTATAAAACTACATCCCCCAACACCTTACCTTCCTGACTATAAAACTACATCCCCCAACACCTTACCTTCCTGACTATAAAACTACATATCCCAACACCTTACCTTCCTGACTATAAAACTACATACCCCAACACCTTACCTTCCTGACTATAAAACTACATCCCCCAACACCTTACCTTCCTGACTATAAAACTACATCCCCTAACACCTTACCTTCCTGACACTCACCCTCTGAACGTTCACTCCCCTGAACACTCACTCCTCGAACTTCACTTCCCTGAACTACATCCCCAACGCTACTCCTCACGCTATCCTCAACTACTCCCCCAACAGTCGCTGCCCTGAACACTCACTCCCCTGAATGCTCACTCCCCTGAACGCTCGCCCCCCTGATCACTCACGCCCCTGAACGCTCACTCCCCTAAACGTACAGGCCCCTGAACACTCACGCCCCTGAAAGCTCATGCCCCAGACACAGCCCCACAGAGCTCCGCTGTGTCATGCTAACTCCGCCGTGTCGCGCTAACTCCGCTGTGTCACGCTAACTCCGCTGTGTCACACTAACTCCGCCGTGTCGCGCTAACTCCGCTGTGTCACGCTAACTCCGCTGTGTCATCCTAACTCCGCTGTGTCACCCTAACTCCTGGTGTCAGCGCTTGCAGACGGGCTGCTCTAGCGAGTAGACCCTAATTACCGCGGCTGCTGAAAGGGCTCAAACGAGCTCCACGGAACGGTGACAGCGTGTTGCCACGGAGACCCCCGCGGCGGCGCCAACGCCAGCTCCACTTCCACGTTTGTGCCGACGCAGTCGAGTCTGGCGCAGCGAGGAACAAACAAACTCCACATCAGAGGGAAATCACTTCAGACCCGCCGTCTCTCTGAGGGAGCGCAGTCTCTCTGAGGGAGCGCGGTCTCTCTGAGGAAGCGCAGTCTCTCTGAGGGAGCGCAGTCTCTCTGAGGGAGCGCAGTCTCTCTGAGGAAGCGCAGTCTCTCTGAGGGAGCGCAGTCTCTCTGAGGGAGCGCAGTCTCTCTGAGGGAGCGCAGTCTCTCTGAGGGAGCGCAGGGAAAGTTTCTGTGATGAGGTAAGCGCATGCTGCCATGGTGACGCTGACACGCTGCACAGGAGCGGCTTTAACGCACAGCACCTCGGGTTAAGCTCTGCGTCTGATATTTGGTAAATGATTCATAAATCAATCCATGAATACTTTGTTTTTTTCCAGATCCTCAATTGGTGAACACCATGGAACCTATTATTAATATATTATTAATATATAGTAGTTTTTGCTTGGTTAATGACATCATGTGAATAATTTATTATTATATGCAAATTCATAAAGCACATATTGATGTAATTTGAAACCTGTAATCTGAAGGGTTAGTATTTAATATGTCCAGTCGGGACGATGCATTATTCATTAATACCACACAGGTACTCCTGCTCCTCACGGTGGTGTGACACTGGTACTGCGCACACATGGGAGATCTGCGCAGATTAATTGAGGACAGATTAATTAAGTGACACATACAGCGCGGGTCGGCCCAACAGAGAGCAGGTAAAGGTCAGAACTCATCCGCAGTCATTTGTCTCAGAAGGCCGTAAAAGCAGGTAAGAGCAGCAGCTAACGCTCAGCAAACGCTCAGCTAACACACAGCCAACACACAGCTAATGCACAGCTAACGCTCAGCAAACGCTCAGCTAACACACAGCTAATGCACAGCTAACGCTCAGCTAATGCACAGCTAACACACAGCTAACACTCAGCTAATGCACAGCTAACGCTCAGCTAATGCACAGCTAATGCTCAGCTAACACTCAGCTAACGCACAGCTAATGCTTAGCTAACGCTCAACTAATGCACAGCTAACGCTCAGCTAACAGAGAGCAGGCAGCCATTGCCTTTCTTATATTAAAACTAGATATAAACTAAAGCCCCCTCCCCCTCCAATTTGAAATTGGCTGTTCAGTTTTATAGGCCCCGCATTTCTGTACTCCCCCCCTCCCCACCAATGCAGGAAAGTATAGATAAGCATGCCCTCCTCCCCCTTTAAAGTATTTTTAAAGGGGGAGGGGGGCATCTCAAAACAAACATAAAAGTCCTGTGCAAGTTGCAAAAATTTTACACTTTTAAATTTACATGCCAGGCAAAAGTATGAAAAATAACAGAAGAGAAAATAATTACATTACCCCCCAAAACAAATATCCAAGTGAGCGAACACCATTCTTTCAACCCACATGAAAACATTGTACAGATATGCCCCCACAATGTTTAAATAATGTATGCCTACAGAATTACAAAATGTTTGAAGTGGAAAACAGAGGAGAGATTTTTGTTCCAGTGGGGAGGGTAACCCCAAACAGAGCGAAGGGTCGTTCCAAAACCAAAAGGATGCTGACCCCACAACCAAGCGGAGATGAAAAGCAAACCGCTAAGTAAGAGCTTGTTTTTCTTTCCGCCAAACAGCCCAACACAAACAGCAGTGCTCTGGCTCTCTGAAGCTCACAGCACAGACTCATTTCCATGCTTCTGTTTCTGCACGTTTCCCACACAGCCAGATAAAGCCGGCCGACGCGCTTTGTTTTTCTGTGTTCCCCCTCACAGGCGCAAATTAAACAAGGCCCCTCCTGGCCTCCCCCACACACCAAACCGGCTGAAGAAAGTGCTCTGTGGCTCAGACGCAGCTCAGAGGGCCCCGTGTTCCAGCTGTCTGTGGGGACGGGCCCGCCTGTTTGTTCTTTAATCCTCAGAAACAGCAGCTCTGAGTCCTGTGTGATCCCCACTCGCTCTGCATGTACACGCGCATCGGGGGGGTCCGGGATGGGACCCTAATTCAGCTGATACAGGAAAGCGTTTCAGCGCAAAACAGGGGACTTTGAGCGAGCACGCAGGCTGAGCAGAGACTGCTGCTGAATCAAAGCAGAGCTCCCACACACTCGGGCAGGCTGTGGCAGTCTGTGACACGGAGATAGACTGCATAACGAGAACAAGTGCAGAAAAATACAAGGGAAAAAAATAAAATAAATGTTTCTCCCCAGAGAAAGACGCCCCTGGGTGCTCAGTATGTTCAGCTCCGTGGTCTCCCCCATATGAGGGGGGCGGGGGGGGGGAACACAGCAATAAAGGCTATGGCCCCCTCTGTGCACTGCCCGTGTATATATCAAACCATACCCCCACATCTGTATCAAACCCCACCCCCATCAGACCACACCCCCGTGTCTGTAATAGACCACACCCCCCCCATACTGCCACAGTAATGCCTTTCCATGCAATGCTCTGCTGCAGGAGTTCAGTGTTAAATCGACTCCAGACTGAGTAACGCTAAGAGAATATCAATGAGCCTGAATACACTGCAATATTCATAATTTCAAAAAAAGATTTCTGCCATGCACATGACCTCATAGAGCCTGTTTCACCTTTTAAAATAATATATTACAACTTAAGAATATACTTGTGCCAGGAAATATTTTACTGCAAAGCAATGATTTTAGGAAATCTAAAGTTCTGAATTTACTGTGTATGGAGCAATTAACTAATGGAACTGGGAAGTCAGTTACATTTCTGGAATGAACCTGTGATTCTCTTGGCTTTGGAGATGTCCGTCGCCGGGACAACGGCAGGGGAAGGGGCGGGGCTCTGACAGGCGCGGTGTGGGCGGGGCTCTGACAGGTGTGGTGTGGGCGGGGCTCTGACGGGTGTGGTGTGGGCGGGGCTCTGACAGGCACGGTGTGGGCGGGGCTCTGACAGGAACAGTGTGGGCAGGGCTCTGACAGGGCGGTGTGGGCGGGGCTCTGACAGGCTGGTGTGGGTGGAGCTCTGACAGACGCCGGGGGCGTTCAGACAGACGCAGTGTGGAGAAGCTGTCGGATCAGAGGCTGATGCAGGACACAGGCAGAACAGGCCCACACAGGCCTGCGTGACGCCCCCAGACTGAATGAAATACCCGCTCAGTCATTAATTAGATATTCGCACTTCCAAAGTCAAAGTGACTTTCACCAGCCAATCAGGACGCACGCACAGGCAGCCAGGAGGAGAGCTGCAGCTTCACAGACAAAGAGGACTTCAAACTTTCAGCAAATGACTGAGAACACACACCCAGCCTGGAGGAGCTTAGACACACACACACACACACACACACACACACACACACACACACACACACACACACACCCAGCCTGGAGGAACTCAGACACACACACATACACACACACACACACCCAGCGTGGAGGAGCTTAGACACACACACATACACACACACACCCAGCCTGGAGGAGCTTAGACACACACACACACACCCAGCCTGGAGGAGCTTAGACACACACACACCTGCACACACACATAGCATACACACACACACGCACACACCTGCACACACACACACACACACACACAGCCTGGAGGAGCTTAGACACACACACACACACACACACACACAGCCTGGAGGAGCTTAGACACACACACACACACACACACACACACACACACACACACCCAGCCTGGAGGAGCTTAGACACACACACACACACACACACACACACACACACACACACACACCCAGCCTGGAGGAGCTTAAACACACACACACACACCCAGCCTGGAGGAGCTTACACAAACACACACACAAAATTTAAGCTTACACAAACACACACACACACTCAGCCTGGAGGAGCTTAGACACGCACACACACACACACAACACACACACATATATACATGCACACACATATACACACATACACACATGTGTGCATGTAAATGTGAAACTGAAGATTAAATTTTACTCAGAAAACACCAAGATACAGGTCATGTTTTCGCTATCTGTAAATCTCAGATAAGTGCGATATATCGTAATACCTTTGGGGAAAATACATCATACAAAAAAGGTTAAATACACTTATTTTGCATGTTCAGTTCATTATAATTAATGATTAAAGAGCTAATTAGTTTGAATTAAATGTTTGATCTGTCATCCTAATTAATGATGTATGTAATCTGGGGAGCAGCGATAGGGGATCTGTCACTAACCTTGGAGGCTTTTCTGTTGGTGTTGAAAGAGCAGAAATCCTTTCACTCTGTGGGTCACGTGTGTGCGTCCACAATCTCACAAGCACAGAGACGGAGTGCAGGAGTCTCACAAGCACAGAGACGGAGTTCAGGAGTCTCAAGCACAGAGACGGAGTTCAGGAGTCTCAAGCACAGAGACGGAGTTCAGGAATCTCACAAGCACAGAGACTGAGTTCAGGAATCTCACAAGCACAGAGACGGAGTGCAGGAATCTCACAAGCACAGAGACTTTCACTCAAGCCTGAGACGACGTGCAGGAATCTGAACAAGCACGAGACTGGTTCAGTGAATCTCACAAGCTCGAACGGGTTCAGATCTCACAAGCAGAGTGGGTTCCAACACAGCCAGAGTGGGCGAATCTCACAAGCACAGAGACTGGGTTCAGGAATCTCACAAGCACAGAGACGGAGTGCAGGAGTCTCACAAGCACAGAGACGGAGTGCAGGAGTCTCACAAGCACAGAGACGGAGTTCAGGAACCCCCCAGCACCCAGGCCCAGCGCCCCTGTCAGCAGAACCAGGGCTGCTCTGTAGGTGGCGCTCCTCAGTCACACAGACAGCGGGGTGTGAAAGGGTCACATTCTCACTCATTTTCTCAAACCCTTTCACTGCAGCGTCTGAGCTGAGACTGAGCAAAGGAGAATCAGAACCTTACAGACGAGTCATCTGGCCTGATCAGCTCAGAACTGCAGCCTCTTCCACAAACGCTCGCACACAGGGTGTGTCCAGCAGTGGGCGTGTCTCTACACACAGGGTGTGTCCAGCAGTGGGCGTGTCTCTACACACAGGGCGTGTCCAGCAGTGGGCGTGTCCCTGAAGCTCTATGAAAGTCTATAGGACTGTGCTGTACCAATCGGGGCCCTTCCGACTTCCCTCAATGTTGAATGAGGGCTGAAAATATGATTAAATTAATGTAATGCTGAAATGAATAGAAATGAGACATGGAGAGCTTGCTTTCCACAGCAGAGATAGTGGAGGTCTAGAGCCAGAATGTACTGGAAACGTGAGTCACTTCCAGATACTCCACTCAAAAATAAATAAACGAATGAAAGCCTTGATAATACCAACCTGAAAGAGCACAGGCCTGCCTACAGCCCTCAAGAGCTTCTGACAGCACCGAAGCACGGGGGGGGGGGGGGGGGGCACAGGGACTCACACACTAACGGAGCAGAACCAGAGGGAGGGGGGACAGAGGAGAATAACGGAACAAATCTCTTTCAGACGCTGAACAGAGTCCTGCTTTTGCTTGAAGATAATGAGAAATAGCAATGGAGAAAGCAATCGGCCGTATGGTGAATGGGTTTATGAATGGCTGTAATGTGGCTAATCTCTGTCTCTCCTGCCTGTGGTTCTCTGTGTCTCTCCAGCCTGTGGTTCTCTGTGTCTCTCCAGCCTGTGGTTCTCTGTGTCTTTCCAGCCTGTGGTACTCTGTCTCTCTCAAGCCTGTGGTTCATTGTGTCTACGCAGTTATTAAAAAGGGGGTTTTGGGAAAGGCACACTGTGAATGTTAATACTGGAATAATTACATGCACACCATTTTAGCACTTTAACAATGAACTTCTAAACATCCCCCCTCATTAGGATGCAAATCAGCTCATTTAATAATCCCCCCAGAGAGGGAGAGGGACCGGGAGCCTTTAAAGGCACAATGGCCTGATGAATTAATGTAATGAACACCGCATGCTTCGGCCTGGCCGGCTCCACCCGGACCTTCTGCAGGGACGAGCCGGGACAGGCAGGGAAAAACATCCCCACTCAGCCCAACACGGGAATCTCACTTCATTCAGCCCAACAGTAATGAACATCCAGGGAGGGCTTCAGAAGCTCACAGGAGGCAGCCCTTTTATTCAAACCTTTCACCACCAGCCTCTTAAAATGAGTCACACACAAACTGTTACTGCGAACAGGTGAGTGTGAGTGTGTGTGTGTGTGCGCATGAGTGTGTGTGTGTGTGTGTGTGTGTGTGTGTGCGCATGAGTGTGTGTGTGTGTGTGTGTGTGTGTGTGCATGAGTGTGTGCGTGTATGCACGCGTGCACATCTGTGTTTTCCTGTGTGTGTGTGTGTGTGTGCATGTGTGTTTGATTGTGTTTGTGGGTGCATTCTAGTTAATGGAGACTCCCTATACACAACACCATGCAATACCTAGGTGGCTTCTAAAATATTCTAAAAAGTCAGCACGTCTTACACAGTAACTAGCAGTGAAAGCTGCTGTAAAGCAATAAATATTCAAGTTATTTCATTATATAGTATTGCAGTCTATTCTCCCGCTGAACGGAGACGCATACGGCATGCTGCGCATTAAGTTAAACGGGCCGTATTACGCACTTGTGTTTGGCTGGCAGTCAGTGTGTCGGAGAGTCGTGAGCTAGCGCGTGAAGCGTCGGATTGTGACGCCTCCCCTGATACAGCGACAAGAGCGTGCTTAGCTCCCTGAGCCGGGGAGCTGGGTCTTCAGCTCGGCGGGCTAATCGCTCCTCGAGCTGCGTGAAGCGTCTGGGTTTTAAACCCCGCAGCAGAACGATCCCCGTTGCACTAAGTTAATTATCCTACAGTGCGTAAGCCACGCGACTCGCGCGGAAACGCCTGGATTACAGAAGCCCTCCGGAGAACGCCAGCTCCACAGTGCGCTGTGCGCCATTCAGCCAAACTAACCGAGCAGAGCTACAGCCACGATAGCATGCTAGCAAGCAGCCATGCAGCCAAACTAACCGAGCAGAGCTACAGCCACGATAGCATGCTAGCAAGCAGTCATTCAGTCGAGTCACTGGTATTCCTAATTTATCTATCAAATGTAGCAAGAGTAGCTGGCTACGCAGTTTAAAAAAACTGAACACATCTCATGATTATTTCAAGTACTAAAGCCAAGAGGGCTTGTGGGCTTCTCAGCTAAGCACTGCCAGCTATGGTGGATTGCTACAGGCTTATCATGGGGCAGATTATCACCTACTGTGAGCTACAGTGAGCTACTGACATTTGGAATAACTACAGAATCAAAGCATTAGCCACCTGTTTTTGTGGTTGATTAATACTGAGCACTTTTTTTTGTCATATCACGTTTCCATCATGCCTTCCACTCCCCGTATACGTAACAAGGCAACTTAATAGAATTTGCGCTCTACCAAGTTTGCCAAATGTTTGTTGCTTTAAAAGCTTTCAGGCTGAGTGCAGTCCATTGTCTGACCTAAATGACTGGTCAGGCAAACTGGATGCCTCGATGTAGCTATAATTTATACTGGGATTGACTGTCATTGTGCTTCACAGAGCAAAATTAGGCAACACCACCCGCGAGGCAGAAGCAGCCCGCAGCGCGGGAAGGCTAACGCTAACCGCGGCACTCTTTCCAAACCAGCTGCCAGCTTCACGCGCCCGTCTGGAGCAGCAGGCACAGGGGCGTTCCACTGATGTTTGTAAATGGGGGGAATTTGGGTTTTAAAAAGCCTTTATAAATCAAAAAGTACAATGTTTTTCAGAAAAGCGATAACAAAGCGACTCAAATTGCGTGTGTTGCGGTAGCTGACAAAGATTAGTGCTTGCTGCTGTAAATCGTGTAGGAGGAGAGGCTTAATTGATTCTTTTTGAAACCACAAAACAACCACAACAATGAGTAATCTTGACACACGAAAAAGCCTTGCCCTGTTTCAAATGAAGACAAATAATGCATACTGTATTATACATACATAATATATCCAATGTTTTTGTTTTTTTTCCAATTCCACATATTTTTGGGGCTGGTTTGCGTTTCCAAACCACCAAACACCAAAGGGCCGGTAATATTAATGAACATTGAAGGAAGAGAGAAGAGTCCAGCTGATCTTCTGAGAAAGGATTCTGTCTCACAGCATCAGATAACACAGATAACACAGCCACACCGAACACTGCTGTAACACAGATAACATGGTCACACAGAACACTGCTGTAACACAGATAACACAGGGCACTGCAGTAACACAGATAACACAGGGCACTGCAGTAACACAGATAAAACAGAGCACTGCAGTAACACAGATAACACAGGGCACTGCAGTAACACAGACAACACAGGGCACTGCAGTAACACAGTCACACAGAACACTGCTCTAACACAGATAACGCAGCACACTGCTCTAACACAGATAACACAGCCACACAGAACACTGCCCTAACAAAGATAACACAGAACACTGCTCTAACACAGATAACACAGAACACTGCTGTAACACAGATAACACAGGGCACTGCAGTAACACAGATAAAACAGAGCACTGCAGTAACACAGATAACACAGGGCACTGCAGTAACACAGACAACACAGGGCACTGCAGTAACACAGTCACACAGAACACTGCTCTAACACAGATAACGCAGCACACTGCTCTAACACAGATAACACAGCCACACAGAACACCGCCCTAACACAGATAACACAGAACACTGCTCTAACACAGATAACACAGCCACACAGAACACTGCTGTAACAGTCACACAGCCACACAGAACACTGCTGTAACACAGATAATACAGCACACTGCTGTAACACAGATAACACAGCCACACAGAACACTGCTGTAACACAGATAACACGGTCACACAGAACGCGGTACGGGACTGCGCTGGGGCGGTACGGGACTGCGCTGCGGCGGTACGGGACTGCGCTGCGGCGGTACGGCCCGGCCAGCGCCGCTGAAGGGTGAAAACAAAGATGGAGGAGAAAGCGCCCGTCAGCGACCAGAAGGACGCCGCGCGGTCAGGGAGTATCGGACTGAGCGCGCTCTGATGGCTCTGAGAACCCCGCCATTGCCCCCTGGAGGGGCAAGGGCATTGGGGGGGGGGGGGGGGGGGGGGACTGCATTAGTTCCAGATGTCCAGGGCGAAGGGCAAAAGTAGGTCGCCGTGACGACGGGGTGTCTCTGCCTCCAGAGGACACTATGTCTAGAGCTCGGGGGGGGGGGGCAGGGAGGAGGGGAGGGTCCATTAGCACATTCTGCCGAGCCGCTGTTGACTGCTGCCTGAGCAACATTCCTCCAGACACCCCCCCGCCCCCAGCGCCCCCCCTCCAACACCTCCCCCATCCAAATCCCCTTCTCTCAGTTAGCTCTGTCCTCAGCATGCGGTCTCTCACACTCAGCGATGTTCAGTGTGCTCACTCAGGGATACCGCACACACGTCTGTGGCAGCACACAGCAGATTCCACACCTTTCAGCCTCTCCTCATTCATCCTTTCATCCTTTCATGCCTGCATCTGTGCTGTGCCCTCCCCCTACCCCTCCCTCCCCCCCTGCAGGGCGAGGCGTTCTGTGGAAGGGTGTGCTCGGTCAGTCGAACAGCCACTCTGAGGGAAGCCGGGGGGGGGGGGCACACCCAGCTCTGCAGGGAAAGCTCTGAAGGTCACCTGTCCTATCTGATCACAGGTGGAGGAGGCCGGGCCTTCTGCTGCCTGTCCGTCTGTCTGTCCGTCCGTCCAGCCGGCAGCCCTCTCTGCTCTGTTCCCTGTGGCACTCATTACCTGTGACCCAGGATTAAACCCCCCCCCCCCGTGCCGCGCTGCTGGGCCCCCACTCCTATCCTTCCGGAACCTTCCGCACCCTCCCACCGGCTGGTCCACAGCTCAGACTGCGGGGGCTGATTGGAAAAAGGTGCCTTTGCTGCCCCCCCCCCCCCACACACTCCTGAACCCCCCCAGGATGCTCAGTCACTCCCGTCTGTACCAGCACAGAAAGGGGGCAGAGCCTCAGACCTGTCCCAGTACAGCCTGCAAACATGCCGCCCATTTTCAGCTCGGTCGGAGCCACAAACAATCTGTTTTATTGATTGAACAGGTACCTCGTCTGATTGGGCCTGGAGCGTGCATTACAAACAGATTCACATATTCATAAAATTATGTATGCAGATTGTGTTTCAAATAACTGGTAATAAATATTAATTATATAAGCCAATGTTAATCAATCAAATATACTACAGTTGACACCCATGTCAAAAGAATGACACAGAAGTACACAGAACTGCTGTAACTATTAATGACTCAAAATATCAAGCTGGATGAGCCTGCTTCAGTTTCTCTGATCAAAAAGTGAGCAAAATAAAACAGAAGAGATGTGGTTTTATTACAAAAAGGTGTGCATTTTATGCGCTCCTTTAGTGATTTTCTAAAAAGAAGCAGCAGCTTCGGAAAGGGTAACTGAAATTGCAGGTTGAATGATGCTTTCTAAAATTATCCTGCTCTTTTATTTCATGGCGGTGAAGAATTTGTCCTCATATCTTATTCCCACGTCTCTGATAACAAATGTCTTCTCACAGCAGCTCACGATTAATTGAGTCTGGAAAGGTGGTCCTCGGATTTCACAGAAATAACTTTTTCATAACGAGGCACGGTGATTTCTCCAGAGTATTCCTTTCTCCCAGCATTCCCTGCAGCGCTCAGACACTTCCTGCAGGACACAGACGCACTGGATACTGCACACAGATTCAACCCAGAGTGAGGTTAAAACACTGAACCTGGGCCCAGAGTGAGGTTTAAACACTGAAACTACAGCCCCAGAGTGAGGTTTAAACACTGAAACTACAGCCCCAGAGTGAGGTTTAAACACTGAAACTACAGCCCCAGAGTGAGGTTTAAACACTGAAACTGCAGCCCCAGAGTGAGGTTTAAACACTGAAACTGCAGCCCCAGAGTGAGGTTTAAACACTGAAACTACAGCCCCAGAGTGAGGTTTATACACTGAAACTACAGCCCCAGAGTGAGGTTTAAACACTGAAACTACAGCCCCAGAGTGAGGTTTAAACACTGAAACTACAGCCCCAGAGTGAGGTTTAAACACTGAAACTGCAGCCCCAGAGTGAGGTTTAAACACTGAAACTACAGCCCCAGAGTGAGGTTTAAACACTGAAACTACAGCCCCAGAGTGAGGTTTAAACACTGAAACTACAGCCCCAGAGTGAGGTTTAAACACTGAAACTACAGCCCCAGAGTGAGGTTTAAACACTGAAACTACAGCCCCAGAGTGAGGTTTAAACACTGAAACTACAGCCCCAGAGTGAGGTTTAAACACTGAAACTACAGCCCCAGAGTGAGGTTTAAACACTGAAACTGCAGCCCCAGAGTGAGGTTTAAACACTGAAACTACAGCCCCAGAGTGAGGTTTATACACTGAAACTACAGCCCCAGAGTGAGGTTTAAACACTGAAACTGCAGCCCCAGAGTGAGGTTTAAACACTGAAACTGCAGCCCCAGAGTGAGGTTTAAACACTGAAACTACAGCCCCAGAGTGAGGTTTAAACACTGAAACTGCAGCCCCAGAGTGAGGTTTAAACACTGAAACTGCAGCCCCAGAGTGAGGTTTAAACACTGAAACTACAGCCCCAGAGTGAGGTTTAAACACTGAAACTACAGCCCCAGAGTGAGGTTTAAACACTGAAACTACAGCCCCAGAGTGAGGTTTAAACACTGAAACTGCAGCCCCAGAGTGAGGTTTAAACACTGAAACTACAGCCCCAGAGTGAGGTTTATACACTGAAACTACAGCCCCAGAGTGAGGTTTAAACACTGAAACTGCAGCCCCAGAGTGAGGGTTAAACACTGAAACTGCAGCCCCAGAGTGAGGGTTAAACACTGAAACTACAGCCCCAGAGTGAGGTTTAAACACTGAAACTGCAGCCCCAGAGTGAGGGTTAAACACTGAAACTGCAGCCCCAGAGTGGGGGTTAAACACTGAAACTACAGCCCCAGAGTGAGGTTTAAACACTGAAACTGCAGCCCCAGAGTGAGGTTTAAACACTGAAACTGCAGCCCCAGAGTGAGGGTTAAACACTGAAACTGCAGCCCCAGAGTGGGGGTTAAACACTGAAACTGCAGCCCCAGAGTGAGGTTTAAACACTGAAACTACAGCCCCAGAGTGAGGTTTAAACACTGAAACTGGGTCCAAGACAGGCCAATTTCACATCGCTTGTCCACGTGACCACATGTCACCAAAGAAAAGTAATTTCAAGGTTGACTCTAGTTTTTGAACAAGTCCTGTCAGCTTGTCTTTTTGCTTTGCTGTATCTAGGTTTTTTAGCATCTGCCATTGCAGCAAACTAGCAACAAACACTTTGGGGGAATCTTTGCTGGAGTTTTAGAAGTATACTATTTAGGATTTTGTGGCCCTTGTAGACTCTGTGTTTGTAAACCCCACCCACACCTCTGTTGACACACCCTCAAGTAATTATGCAGTGTTATAACGATCTTTCTGGAATCTGATCCCGAACCACAGGCTCTGTAGCCACACTCACCTTTCACACAGAAAAGAGCACCACGTCCAGAAACACCCCAAACACATTTTAGAATAACAAATAGAGATAAAAGGCACACAAATTGCCAGTGCATCATAGATATGCCTTATGCCTTAGCATCAATCAATTAATCAATCAAATCAATTGATTGATTGAGTCTGCCTTTAAACCCTGAAACTGTGTCCCCTCTGCCCTGCAGAAAGAGGAGTGAGTGCATCTTAGACGAGTCAAAAAAAGGGAAAAACAGGAGAAACGAGTTTGGAGGGTTAAGGCTTCGTTTCACACTTCAGATCCAAGCTGTGCTTATTTCCGTGCTATGCAGGCACACCTCTGCAAGGTCATTATCACAGGGGCATGGATATTTAAAGACTAATTAGGTGCGTGAGTGTGTGTGTAACTCTGTGTGTGTGTGTGTGTGTATGAGTGTGTGGGAGTGTGTATGTGTGTGCATGAATGCATGTGTGCGAGTGCGTATGTGTGAGTGTGAATGTGTGTGTGTGTAAGTTTGTGAGTGTGTGTGTGTGTGTGTGTGTGAGTGTGTATGTGTTTTCTGTGTGTGTGTGTGCATGTGTAAGTGAGAGTGTGTGTGTGAGTGGGTGTGTGTGTGTGCACGTGTGTTTGTGTGTGTGTGTATGTGTGTGTGTGAAGCCCTACACCATCTCTGGGACCCCCCTTCATGGCACAAGCACTTTGGAAAATAGACAAATAAGAGCAGTCAGCACTTTCTGTGGCAGCCAGTAATTGCATGCCCCCCCCCCCCCATCCTACTGCAGACCTGGCACTTTCACTGTTCCCAGTGTGGGGAGGGGGGGTAAGTGCAAAAGAACTGTTAACAGCCAAGCTTCTCAAAAATCTGGTGGCAACTGCAGCTGAACGCAACTCCAGCTCTCTCCCAACACATCAGGGTTAATCTGAGCCTAACAGCTGAACGTAACTTCAGTACTGAACACATCAGGGTTAATCTGAGCCGAACAGCTGAATGTAACTTCAGTACTGAACACATCAGGGTTAAGCTGAGCCGAACAGCTGAATGTAACTTCAGTACTGAACACATCAGGGTTAAGCTGAGCCGAACAGCTGAACGTAACTTCAGTACTGAACACATCGGTGTTAATCTGAGCCGAACAGCTGAATGTAACTTCAGTACTGAACACATCAGGGTTAAGCTGAGCCGAACAGCTGAACGTAACTTCAGTACTGAACACATCGGTGTTAATCTGAGCCGAACAGCCAATCAGCACAATTAAAAGAGTCATGACTTCCTGTTTTTGTCTTTAAACATCAGATCAATTAGGCAGCTTGAGAACAGACTCTCAGCTGACTCTCCGACAAGAGAGGCTGACGGAAATCAACAGAGACGGATGTGACCAGAAACATTTCAAAACCAAAATATCATTATCAAAAAATATATTTTTAAAAATATCATTATCAAAAAAAAATTATTAAAAATATCATTATCAACCGTGGCTTTTCTTGATTTTACTGGAGACTGGAGAGGGGAAAAGAGGACAGGCAGGATAAGTACTTTCATTAAAAATAATGTTTCACGTAATATCAGAAAGTAATTTATGCATTTGGTGAAAAATATTTTGATATTCATTATAGAGATCCACAACTCCAACTGTTCAGTACACTGCCTTCTTCAGTGAATTAGTTACCCTAATGGAAATGTCTTTATATACCGCAATCTAAAATGTTATCACGGATACACAAGTTAATTAGAGAGAAACTGCAAATCAAAACTGCCTCTATATCTGTTAAAATGAATCCAGGAAAAAAGATCAACATAATTTTTAATTTAAATGAATTGCACTTACTTTAAGTGTCAGAGTTAAAACGGGCAGTGCATAGATCAGAATATTTGGAAAATAATCCATGTGTATTAAATTTCATTTTTTTCTGGAGGAAACTGTAATAATATGAGTTTTCAGCTCCTCCATTAAGCCTCCATATAAAGCAAGCTCCAGTGCCATGCTACCCAGGCCTGCCCACAGCCCTGATGCCACCTAGGTGCCAGTCTAATGGTGGGTTTCGCTGTTCTCTCCCTTAGATTTAAAGCAAGCTTCTCCCTGATATTTCCCATCTATCCATTATTTAACCTGCTTATTCCTGGTCAGGGTAGCGGGAGGGCTGGATCCTATCCCAGCATGCACTTGCCGAAAGGCAGGAACACGCCCTGGACATGTCGCCAATCCATCACAGGCACCCAAAGACCAAAGGGCCAATCGCTGCCATTCATACACACTGGCATTTACACCGCATCTATCACCAAACTCTAAAAACTACTTCCTTAGCTACCTGTACTTCCTGTGATGCACTTCCTTGGCTACGAACACTTCCAGTGCAACACTTCCTTAGCTTCCAGCTCTTTCTGTTTGCTTGGTTAACTTTTGATTAGTTTCAAGCTGCAGTAAAACTCAGCTGAATAAAAAGTAACGGCAGAAGAGGGATGTGAGCAGTGTGGTGCTACTCTGAGGCACTTCATGTACACATCACATCCGCAGGTCGAGCGCGGGGCGCACAGCTATGATTTTATGTGATCCACAGGTCGAGCACGGGGCGGGCAGCTATGATTTTATGTGAAACCGCGACCAGAGGTGAAAGTTAAGGACGGGCTTCTGCGATGGAGTAATGGTGCGTGAGGTGTGATTTAACTGATGCTAACATTTTGGAACTGGCGAAAATAAAAATACCTGTTTTGTTGGAAACAGCAGGAGGCTGAGAGTTGAATGTATTTTAACTTCATAATTTATGATGTGAAAATCCTTATCACACCTGTTTCATTAAGCTATGCTTCTATTTAACTTTTCAATTCATTAAGACAGCATTTGCTGAGAAAACAGGCAGTTCCTCCCTAATTAACTTGCCCCTGTGGGGATGTTTCTTAACTTCTGCACCTGTTGGTTCTTTAATAACTTTAAAAATACAGAACATATTTTAACCGGTATCTTTATTAAAAGTGCTTAGTTTAGATTTCTATTGTAAATTAAGCTGATGTTTGTTCATTCAGTGTGCTAGTGTGCTCGATGTGTTGTGAGTCTGTGTTCGTTAATCCAGTGTGTTGGTGTGCTTACTGTGCTGAGGTTGTGTTGGTTATTGTGTTACACAACACAGTGGGGAGAACCAGGAATATGATGACTAAAGTGGTGCAGAGAGTTTCTCTCCCTCCCCCCACACCAGCCCCCCCTCCCCCAATCCCACTGCCAGAACCACTTTGGAACCAACAGAAAACTACTGCAAAATGTAATGAAACTACTCCATGTATTTAAACTACTACCTGACACTGCTCACCTTGGCCCCTGCATCTAAACCACAGAAATATTCACAAATCACCCAGAGTTTCAGTTCCACAGCATAATAACAGGCCACTTAAATTAGCGTTGATGAAGACAAACATTTGATTGTGCAGTTATGGCTGGTGAGGTTAGTGGCTATGTTAGTAATAATGGCATAACTGGCAGAGTCCATCTCTTTGCATGATCACACGTTTGATGGGGATAGCAGAGGAGGCGTCTCTTTCCCCTGCCAGACTGTTTATAAATTCATGCATGCAAATGTAATAATTCATTTGGTGGTAATCTACCGGCACCCTTAATTAGGGTTTAAAACCAAGACTAACGGTACATTTGGATTCAGTGATGTGTGAAATAAGAAGCAATTGTTTTTGTACACTAACGAGCGGATCTGGCTCTTGAAACAGTCCCCATTAACGATGCGTTATCTTTGTGCTGTACGCAAGCCCTTTGTTTGTGGATGAGCCATGTATCGATGGCCCTTTGATTAGATTTTTTTCTCCGCTCGGTAAACATCACATTCAGGTTCACGTATTCCTTTCATTTATCAGCACCATCAAGAAGTTCATAAATTAATGAAGAACACCTGAATCCTTCCTGCATCTGTAAACAGATGGTGCCTTATGACAAATATTTCCCCACACACCAAAACAAATGACCACAGTCACCAATATGTGCAAACTGAATTACAGTCTCATGCTGCCATAATATCTGCCATAAAGTAATGCGATATGTGGAGCATGTATATATTCATTTGAAAGAATGCATTACGCAATGATGTTCACTATGATAAAATAATGTGTTGTATGGCAATAACAGGGTCATATTACTGGTGAGTAAATAGAATATTATGGGAACACTGTAAAGATGGTTACTTAGCAGTCAAGGATATTGGTGGTTTAGATGTATATACACTTTGAAACATCGAGCCGTTTAAAACTCAGCGCTCTACTCCACGTAGTGGGACAAATGGACATATGAACAAAAGAACTTCAAACTCAGGAGAGAAATGCATCGTTTCCATTTTCAAAAGAGCCTCAAATCAATGCGTTTCATGGAATGTAAATGCAACAATGATAATTTCATTTTTGCAGATCTTTGAAAAGCAAATGCTCATTTTTCTTTTGAGCCATTTGGCCGGTTTTAAATACTCTAGCTGCCGCCACACACTGAAGCACAATCAGCCAATCACAAACTGACATAAAAAAGCAGGTGACTGAAGGACAATCAGCCAATCACAAACAGCTGTAAAGAAGCAGGTGACTGAAGCACGCAATACACGCGAGAGCAGTGACTGAAGGACAATCACCAATCACAACGCTGTAAAGAAGCAGGTGACTGAAGTATAGCATCAACTTAGAGGCTAGTCAATCCACACAAACAGCTGTAAAGAAGCAGGTGACTGAAGCACAATCAACCAATCACAAACAGCCGTAAAGAAGCAGGTGACTGAAGCACAATCAGCCAATCACAAACAGCCATAAAGAAGCAGGTGACTATTGGTCAAGGACACTCAGAGACCATAGAAAACGCTATTAACAGGCAAATATTATGAATTAAAAATATGCAAATATGTGGTGCAGTAAAAAGTGCTCTGAATTGACCTCCTGTCTTAATGTACTTTGGAAAAATACTAGTTAGAAGACATGTACATTTTCAGCGTAGATAACCAGCTGGGGGTTTGGTGGGGCAGAAGGGCGCTTCATCCTTACGGTGAAATACGATGGCGGAACCTGTGATGTTATGAGTCTCTTCTGGATCTACTGGCTCGGCGGAATTCCAGCAAGCACTAAATCCCAGATTCCTCGGCCAAAAAGCTCAAAACTTGGCCACAAATCTTTCAGCAAGACAAAAAAGCCAAAAATATGCAGTGAAGGACCGGAAGAGTCTTGAAAGATTCTGCATAGAAAAATGCCCCCCCCCCAACCCCATATGGTCACAAATCTGATAAAACACAATAAAAGTTAATTCAGGAGTGATACATCTGTGAAGGAAGGCTGCACAAAATACTGAAAATGGGTTTTAATAATTGAGAGTTTTTAATTGAGTAAAAATATACTTCTAACCTCGTTCAACACACACGCACACACACACACACACACGCACGCACACGCACGCACGCACGCGCACGCACGCGCACGCACGCACGCACACGCACGCACACGCCCACGCACGCACCATTTAACTATTAAGAATTTAGGTGTGAAAACTATAAACTAAGACATTACTTCATAGAACAAACATCTCAGGCAGAATCTATTAACCTTTCACTGCTTCTAAGTATAAGGGTGGTTTTTATTCAGGAAAAAAAAATTAAGAAATCACATCACAATTAACTTAGAGAAACAATGTGAACCCATTTAAACACAGTGACATTAATGTAGACTATGCAAATAAATGCTTATGACCGATTTTCTGAGGCAGATAATTCTGTTAGTTGATTTATTGCCTCATGCTACGGGGTCAAACTCAAACTTCTGCAATTTAATAAAAGCAGCATTATTTCTGAATACATAAATGCACAAACACGCTGGTTCTGTGCCGGGCTTGCTGCGGCCGCCCCCTGCGCAAAGGGCAGTGTTTATCGGGCTCTGCAGACGGGCCGAGCGGACGGGACGAGCGGACAGGGCGGTCCCGCTCCCTGACAGACGGGACGAGCGGACGGGGCGGTCCCGCTCCCTGACAGACGGGACGAGCGGACAGGGCGGTCCCGCTCCCTGACAGACGGGACGAGCGGACAGGGCGGTCCCGCTCCCTGACAGACGGGACGAGCGGACAGGGCGGTCCCGCCCCTGACAGACGGGACGAGCGGACAGGGCGGTCCCGGGCTCTGCAGGCGGGACGAGCGGACGGGGCGGTCCCGCTCCCTGACAGACGGGACGAGCGGACGGGGCGGTCCCGCTCCCTGACAGACGGGACGAGCGGACAGGGCGGTCCCGCTCCCTGACAGACGGGACGAGCGGACAGGGCGGTCCCGGGCTCTGCAGGCGGGACGAGCGGACGGGGCGGTCCCGCTCCCTGACAGACGGGACGAGCGGACAGGGCGGTCCCGGGCTCTGCAGGCGGGACGAGCGGACGGGGCGGTCCCGCTCCCTGACAGACGCGGGTTCGAGGGGACAGCAGTACGACTGGGTGCGCATTAAACCTGACACCTCAGAGCTGCGCACTGACAAGCAGGGGACACGCCAACACCGGCCCAAATCACCGGTCAGAACACATCGCCTGGGAGCCGCTTAAACAGGCCCCCGCTGGGACATTAACGCATACGCTGCACCAAACGCTCACCATCGGCGTTCAGTAAACCCCACCCTGACTGCACACCAAACCCCACCCTGACTGCACTCCAAACCCAGCCCTGACTGCACACCAAACCCAGCCCTGACTGCACACCAAACCCCACCCTGACTGTACACCAAACCCTACCCTGACTGCACACCAAACCCAGCCCTGACTGAACACCACATCCCCACCCTGACTGCACTCCAAACCCAGCCCTGACTGAACACCACATCCCCACCCTGACTGCACTCCAAACCCAGCCCTGACTGCACACCAAACCCCACCCTGACTGCACACCAAACCCAGCCCTGACTGCACTCCAAACCCAGCCCTGACTGCACACCAAACCCACCCTGACTGTACACCAAACCCCACCCTGACTGCACACCAAACCCAGCCCTGACTGAACACCACATCCCCACCCTGACTGCACTCCAAACCCAGCCCTGACTGAACACCACATCCCCACCCTGACTGCACTCCAAACCCAGCCCTGACTGCACACCAAACCCCACCCTGACTGCACACCAAACCCAGCCCTGACTGCACTCCAAACCCAGCCCTGACTGCACACCAAACCCCACCCTGACTGTACACCAAACCCCACCCTGACTGCACACCAAACCCAGCCCTGACTGAACACCACATCCCCACCCTGACTGCACTCCAAACCCAGCCCTGACTGAACACCACATCCCCACCCTGACTGCACTCCAAACCCAGCCCTGACTGCACACCAAACCCCACCCTGACTGCACACCAAACCCCGCCCTGACTGCACTCCAAACCCAGCCCTGACTGCACACCAAACCCCACCCTGACTGTACACCAAACCCCACCCTGACTGCACACCAAACCCAGCCCTGACTGAACACCACATCCCCACCCTGACTGCACTCCAAACCCAGCCCTGACTGAACACCACATCCCCACCCTGACTGCACTCCAAACCCAGCCCTGACTGAACACCACATCCCCACCCTGACTGCACTCCAAACCCAGCCCTGACTGCACACCAAACCCCACCCTGACTGCACACCAAACCCAGCCCTGACTGCTCTCCAAACCCAGCCCTGACTGCACACCAAACCCAGCCCCGACTGCACACCAAACCCAGCCCTGACTGCACACCAAACCAGCCTGACTGAACACCACATCCCCACCCTGACTGCACTCCAAACCCAGCCCTGACTGAACACCACATCCCCACCCTGACTGCACTCCAAACCCAGCCCTGACTGCACACCAAACCCCCCCTGACTGCACACCAAACCCAGCCCTGACTGCACTCCAAACCCAGCCCTGACTGCACACCAAACCCCACCCTGACTGTACACCAAACCCACCCTGACTGCACACCAAACCCAGCCCTGACTGAACACCACATCCCCACCCTGACTGCACTCCAAACCCAGCCCTGACTGAACACCACATCCCCACCCTGACTGCACTCCAAACCCAGCCCTGACTGCACACCAAACCCCACCCTGACTGTACACCAAACCCCACCCTGACTGCACACCAAACCCAGCCCTGACTGCACACCAAACCCCACCCTGACTGTACACCAAACCCCACCCTGACTGCACACCAAACCCAGCCCTGACTGAACACCACATCCCCACCCTGACTGCACTCCAAACCCAGCCCTGACTGAACACCACATCCCACCCTGACTGCACTCCAAACCCAGCCCTGACTGACACCAAACCCCACCCTGACTGTACACCAAACCCCACCCTGACTGCACACCAAACCCAGCCCTGACTGAACACCACATCCCCACCCTGACTGCACTCCAAACCCAGCCTTGACTGCACTCCAAACCCAGCCCTGACTGCACTCCAAACCCAGCCCTGACTGAACACCACCACCCCACCCTGACTGCACACCAAACCCCACCCTGACTGAACACCACCTCCCAGCCCTGACTGAACACCAAACCCAGCCCTGACTGAACACCACATCCCTGCCTTTTTGTGTGCCTTCTCAGATCAACACAAAGTGCAAAAAGATGCACATTTGGGAGTCAAAGCCAGGCAGCCCCTAGATCCTCATGCAGGCGACTTGAAGGCTCGTTCCAATATATTGTTACGACTTGAAAAACAGAACAGCAAATTGTTGTGGACGTTGCTGGGTGTGCATTAGATTTAACAATAGGTGTGTGATATCTAAAGAAAACAGGTCTGAGCTGTGTGCGCTGATTAGGGATGGTGTGGAAATGACTCCTTTCAGAACGAGAGAGCGCAGAACCCTGGAATCACTGGGGTGCATTTAAATGAAACGTAACTGCCAGACATTTTTACCCGACTCCCTCCGTACCCCACAATTTCCCTCCCATTCATCACCCTCAGAGAATAAAAAGGCCTGCAGACTAAAATCTCAGCGTGGCTGAAATATCATTCCCCAGGTTACAGGGTAAAGTCACGGCTGCTTCTTTTGTGTGGTTCTGGAGCGATCGGTGGCCCAAAAGATCTTCCCGGTGTGGACTGTTCGGCAGAAGACAAGGTTGGCTGAACAGCACTGCCAGACGCCAAGCACTGCACTGAGCGGAATACGGAGCTGGGCGGTCCTCTGGCATTTTGGGAAAAACAAGGTTACATCTTACCAATAAATTTACCCATAAGCCACTGCAAAGTTGCTCTGCCGCCCCAAGTCTGATCCTTAAATCGAGGCATGCCCTAGAACTGAAAGTGCAGGCTTGTGATCTGAGGGAGGAGTGTGGAAACTGATGAAGACGAGCAAATCTACCTATCATCTGAGTGGCTGATGATGAAGAATTCCTGCTCCTGTTGTCAGAGGAAATCGGCTCATGAGCACGGAATCATGGCAGAAAGAAAATAAATAACTTGTACACTTCACGTCCTCCTTTCAGCTGAGAGCAGCCCAGAGCCTCGCTTTCCCTCCAGAAAGCGGACACACAAATCGAGCCACACTGGTTCTGCTGGGAGACCGGCAGCAGGAGAACTTACCGTCTCCCAAACTGCAGCATCAGCAGCAAACAGACAGCGGTTCATTTTAAAACAAATATTTAAAGATTAGATGAAACGACCACACAGCCAAGATCCATGTTTGATATAAGGATGCTTCTCTCCCTCTCTTCTTTCTCTCTCCTCTCTCTCTGTCTGTCTGTTTCTCTCTGTCTAATTAAAATCCGAAGTGCTTTATTGGCATGATAAAATTAGCATTTGTATTGCCAAGGCATGGCAAGGAACATGAAAAACCTCAGATAGGGGAGAGAGAGAGCAGTGTGTTAGGAGAGAGAGAGAGAGAGAGAGGGAGAGAGAGAGGGAGAGCAGTGTGTTAGGTCAGAGAGAGAGAGAGAGAGAGAGAGCAGCAGAGAGGGGGAAATGAGCAGGAGAGGTATGTGCAGGATCTTGTGTGCTGGTGGTTAGACTGAATGAAAAGCTGTAAATAGTTTTTATGCTTTAATTTCGGGGCCCAGCGAGTCCCATGAGCAGCAGCCCTTCTCACATTTCAACACTTAAAACTTATTGAGGAGAAACATGGAAACAGGCAATCAGACATTCAAATGGGAAGCGCCCCTCTGTGGGCTGTGCTCATGCTTCCTCTGGGTAACACTGCCTCCTCATACAGTGCCCCGTTCGCCCCAAACTCAGAGCTGCAGGAGCGCAGAGGAAATCACGCTAGCAGAGCTTCACCTCGGGGAACAGGGGACACCCCAGCCCAAATCCCACACGGGACACCTCAGCCCAAACCCCACACGGGACACCCCAGCCCAAACCCCACAGGGGACACCCCAGCCCAAACCCCACAGGGGACACCCCAGCCCAAACCCCACACGGGACACCCCAGCTCAAACCCCACACGGGACACCCCAGCCCAAACCCCACAGGGCGCTCACACCTAAGCCCCCGCAGGAGCAATCCCTGGAGACCCACTTGGGGGGGGGGGGCGAACTCCACTCCACACGTCTTACAGTCACAACCCCCAAACAAACACCGCAAAATGTTTATTCTTTTTTATCAAATTAAACAGTAGATCGCTTGCTTAATTGTTTATGAAAGGTTTTAAAAGCCAATCGCATAATTAATCTTTATTGTTGCAGGATTTCGGCTGGATTCTAATTAGGAAACTCGTTCGCTCATGTCGTCTGATAGAGCAGCTCCACGGAGGGGGAACATAATGAGGAGGCTGGGGAACAGAGCAAGCCCTGCACTCCTCTCTCATCTAAACTCCTCCTATCCTCCTCTTCTCTCTCTCCCTCTCTCCAGAATCACCCCCCTCTCTCTCTCCACACTCATCCCCCCCTCTCTCACACTTATCCCCCTCTCTCTCCACACTTATCCCCCTCTCTCTCTCTCCACTCACCCCCCTTTCGCTCTCCACGATCCTCCCTTCCTCCCTGAAGTGGCTGTGCACAGATCTCTTCCTCTGTCTTCCTCTCACAAACCTTCTCCCCATCTCTCCATCTTTTTTCTTGCTCTCTCCATATCAATTTCTTCTCACTGCTCCTTCTCTTCAATTGCTGCCTCCCCCCCCCCCACCCCACCCCCCACCCCGCCCCCCCCGCTCCCCCCACACAGACCCAAAATGTATCTTTCCACCCATAAAGCTTTATGCTCTACCTCTGGCGTAAATCAACTTTAATGCCTCAGTTTCACTCACATTACTGCAGTGCACACACAGCACTGGCACTAATTATGGGAGCGCTCTATTTATAAACGAATTGACAATTAACGAAATATTTTTCTTTTTAAGTAGAAAAATACTGGACAAATACATGTTCAAGCTGATTATAAAATTTTCAACAGTACGATACATTAGATTGGAAGGTGTAATGATTATTACTTCTTTAACACAAATACTGATTATTTCTTCATTTTCTGTTTTATGTTGATATTACATTTACATATATTTATTATGAGCAGTCTATTGTATCATTCTGTTCGAAATGTTATAATCAGCTTGAACATGTATTCATCATAAAATTTTAATATTCATGCAAAGAAATCTTTTTTTTGGCTTTTATATTTTATTTTGAATTACTGGTGGTGACAATTTCGTTACCACACGTGTTCACAAAGATAATTGTTTTGAATACATTTTTTTGGCTCCTAGAAACAAAACAGAAAATGCACACACACGCACACACACACACACACGCATGCACACACACACACCATGGACCATGGTGCTTATTGACACTTAGGCATAACATATTTGATCCATTGTGTTTCTTTTTCTACTTCAATGGATAGCTTTGTCTGGGTCTTTGTTGCAGCTGTGCACTAAATAGATAATGTTGTCATTTTTATCTATATAGTCGTTTCTTGTATAACACATGCAAATCTTAACAAGAAGTACAGCTCTAGAGTCTGTTCTTTGAGCTAGAATATCACACAATTATTTTCACAAATTAACTTGCATATCAGCAGATGTTCATCTGTTTAAAAGAAATCTCCCCCCTTTCAGCTGTGAGAGCGAGAGAACGCGCTTGGACGGGCTCTGCAGTAAGCTGACGGTAAAGAGGACTGCACCATAAATGCCAGGAACTGACCCGTTTCATTCCGGATGGATTTATTTCAGTTTCTAAAAGCCCCGCAGGTGATGGGCTTGTGCTCGCTCAGACAGGAACACAAGCAGGAGCCCCGGGGATCTGAATCTCCCACATTCCCATCAGAAAAGGTGCAGAAATCCTTCCACATTCACAGAGAGATTCACAGAGAGATTCACAGAGAGATTCACACAGAGATTCACAGAGAGATTCATAGAGAGATTCACAGAAAGATTCACAGAGAGATTCCAGTGCGGACCGTTTTGTTGGAGCAGGTATTGCTTTAGTAATATTTCATGTGGATTCGCAGTCATCTCTGTGTCGTAGTTTTCCTCCGTCTGCGATGCATTGATTTAGGGCGCTGTTTCCGCTACACACAAACAAGACATGGCCCACCTGTCTCCTCAGGCTCACCTGTCCGCTCCCCCCCCCCCACCCGGCTGCTGGGCACAGAGCGATGCTCATGAAAAAGCATCAAAGAGCCTCCCCCCCACTGCCCCCCACTGCCCCCCCCCCCGCTGCAGTAATTATTAAAGAGTAATCTCGCAGCCCGGCCGTGTTAAATAAGAAATGAAATAACAAATCAAGCTTCTGCAAACAGGCCAGCTGCTGAAGGGCTTTCTTCAGTTTGCAGCAGTCACACTGTCCTCAGGAAACCCTGGACCAGCTACAGCCTGAGCACTGCAGATTACAGCCTGAACACTGTGTGCAGATTACAGCTACTGAACACTGTGCAGATTACAGCCTGAAAACTGTGTGCAGATTACAGCCTGAGGACTGCAGATTACAGCCTGAACACTGCAGATTACAGCCTGAGCACTGCAGATTACAGCCTGAACACTGTGTGCAGATTACAGCCTGAACACTGTCTGCAGATTACAGCTACGGAACACTGTGTGCAGATTACAGCCTGAACACTGTGTGCAGATTACAGCTACTGAACACTGTGCAGATTACAGCCTGAACACTGTGTGCAGATTACAGCTACTGAACACTGTGCAGATTACAGCCTGAACACTGTGTGCAGGTTAGAGCCTGAACACTGTGTGCAGGTTAGAGCCTGAACACTGTGTGCAGATTACAGCCTGAACACTGTGTGCAGGTTAGAGCCTGAACACTGTGTGCAGGCACTACTGAGCACTGCATTACACTGCACTGCCACCTTGTTTATTAATTTCTGCTTAGTAGATGCCCAAATCCAGGAACACACGCGTGTTAAGGTCTAAATCACAGGGAAACTCAACACAGGTCTCAGATTGCTTTGATCTTGTGGGTCAGATGGCCAACGCTGCCTCGTCCCTGGGCCCCTGAACGCAGGGCTGGAGTGGTGCATACGGGAGGGCCCCTGAACGCAGGGCTGGAGTGGTGCATACGGGAGGGCCCCTGAACGCAGGGCTGGAGTGGTGCATACGGGAGGGCCCCTGAACGCAGGGCTGGAGTGGTGCATACGGGAGGGCCCCTGAACGCAGGGCTGGAGTGGAGCATACGGGAGGGCCCCTGAACGCAGGGCTGGAGTGGTGCATACCGGAGGGCCCCTGAACGCAGGGCTGGAGTGGTGCATATGGGAGGGCCCCTGAACGCAGGGCTGGAGTGGTGCATACGGGAGGGCAGTCTCAGAGAGACCTGCCTGACTCTCTCCAGCTCTGATGGAGAGCCGCTCGTGGTGAGAGGTTGGGCAGGGCCGCTCGTGGTGAGAGGTTGGGCGGAGCCGCTCGTGGTGAGAGGTCGGGTGGAGCCGCTCGTGGTGAGAGGTCGGGCAGGGCCGCTCGTGGTGAGAGGTCGGGCAGGGCCGCTCGTGGTGAGAGGTCGGGCAGGGCCGCTCGTGGTGAGAGGTTGGGCAGGGCCGCTCGTGGTGAGAGGTTGGGCAGGGCCGCTCGTGGTGAGAGGTCGAGTGGAGCCGCTCGTGGTGATACCAGGTGATTACGTGGATAAAACCATGTTGATCTTTTTCAGAGAACAGAACAAAACTCATAGTTTGGGTTTTTCCCAAGGCGGAAGTTTTACTCGGTCGGTTTCTATGAATGATTCTTCATAAGAACTGAATAAACTCCTTTATAAACACTGCATAATATCTTAGTTATAAATGCTCATGCCAATAACCACAAACAGTGTGCCATGTCAGAACTGGTACAGCGAGTGATGCGCTGCTTATGAAGGTCCTATGCACAGTTTATGCAGTAGTCATAAAGCTCTTATTGAGGATAATCCATAGCATCTAGAGTTAAATAATTTAAGAACAAACTTGTGGAATGAACCCATCTCTGTGCTGACCAGCATGTCCCTGCTCATTACACACACGTCCAAGCCACCGTGACGGTTCCATCCTGACACACATCACTTCCAATCCCCATCATTCCTCTGATAGGATGAATTATGAATGATGTTTGTCATGGTGACCCAGATTTATGCATTTCACTTATAAGCAAAAAGAACTGCGACAGGCTTTGTGTTTAAAAGCCTGTTGTTCAAACGCGCTGACATCACACTATGCTTGATTTAGCCTTTTACAGCGGGAAACAGAAGCACTCGCAGCTGCAGCAGCATCGACGGGATCTGCACCGCGAAGAACAGAGTGCATTCTGGGAGGACCCAAATGCACAGGATCGGAGAAGGGACCTGTAGATTATGACATCTCTACCGCAGTTTGCACACCAGTCTACTGAGGGCAACATGACTTAGTGATCCCACCAACAGAAACGCGGACGGATGGAAGCACAACATGGAGACACCGCAATATCACAAGCTAATGATGCGTTTCCTCCCGTCACTGCAGCCTTCCTGCCAAACCATTACTCAGCGTGCGAGCCGTGTGCTCGGGGAACCCCTCCCCCGCACGCTCCATAAAAACCCTCCCCCGTTCACTCCCCCTCCCCACAGACCACACGGTCACTGATGGCTTTTGGCTTCTGGCTCTCTAGAGCAGCACAAACTCTCTCTGGAGAGGCACAAACTCTCTCTGGAGAGGCACAAACTCTCTCTGGAGAAGCACTAACGCTCTCTGGAGAAGCACTAACGCTCTCTGGAGAAGCACTAACTCTCTCTGGAGAAGCACATCCAGGATCTGAATAGCAGAACTAAAGAGCCAGGACTGTCCCTGATCAATAGCTTTAGGTGTGGCTGGAACAGGAACTGTCTGTTCACCTCCATCAGTTGACTGTCACTTGCTTCTAATGAAATCAAAAGTCTCCAGAAAACTTGGCAACCAGCCCTAGCGTAGGGCTATGAGGACTCAGTACATATGAGTACTGTGCCTTGTACTTACCAGAATAAAACTTCAAACAAGCAGACAAGTACATTACAAGTTCCTTTAGGCGATGGAACCATATCATTTATACATATCATGCAGTAAAAATCCATCATATAGACAATCTTAGGGTAAAGGACAACATGAGTACTGAATAGAAATAAAAATAAATGCTGTATATTTTATAAATACATTGTTTTAAAGATATAAATGTTGTGAATAAAAGTATGTTTTTTCAAATATCTTGTGCATATCTTTCAAAAGATCAAAACACAGACCTGCACAGCATGGCTTTCCTAAGTTTTCTTTTTTGTATCATGAATTAACACAGATGTTACACTGAACAGGTCTGAAAGCTTCCACTGTGCAATGAAAATATATTAACAATGTTCTTATTCATTAACAATGAATTTAGACACAGAGAAAATTGACTTGGTATTGCAGCCATGTAGTTGCGAAAATTACTTTAACACATAATTACTTTCTTGTACAACTGTGAGTGACTGTTTTCTTAGGTAGTATAATACAAATGAGAAATATATTTTTTTGCAGTTTGGCTCTAATGAGATTGTAAAATCAATGTGAAAATGACTCCGCTATTGCAATAATAAAGAGTTACAATAAAGTCAAGCAATTTCTGGGGCATTATACTTAGGCTAACCGCCCAGCACCAAAACAATGTCTTTTAGTGACGAGAAAATAAAAACCTTTTTACCTAGGACATCAGTATACCAGGAGACCACAGTGAAAGGACAAACACAGACTTAAGAATGAGTGTGTTTGTGTGTGAGAGAGAGAGAAAGAGAGATAGAGAATGTGTGTGTGCATGTGTTTGTGTGCGTGTGTGTGTGTCTGTGTAAGTATGTGTGTGTGTCGGTGTGTGTGCATGTGCGTCAGTGCCTGTGTGTGTGCGTGAGTGGGTGCGCACGTGTGTGTGTGTGAGTGTGCGCGCGCGTGTGTGTGTGTGTGTGTGTGTGCGTGTAGCAGGATACTCACAGGTAGTAGATCTCTCGGTCAGTGTGATTGGACCGGAAAACTGTGATGTCACGAAACACCAGGATTGTTCCCACACAGGTGAGGGTTATACCTGCAAATCAGTACAGAACAGTACATGGTCTATGAGCACATACTATTGCACATACACACATATCACAGAGAGGGTACAAACTGAGATTTCAGCCTATCGCAGAGAGGGTACAAGCTGAGATTTCAGCCTATCACAGAGAGGGTACAAGCCGAGATTTCAGCCTATCACAGAGAGGGTACAAGCTGAGATTTCAGCCTATCACAGAGAGGGTACAAGCTGAGATTTCAGCCTATCACAGAGAGGGTACAAGCTGAGATTTCAGCCTATCACAGAGAGGGTACAAGCTGAGATTTCAGCCTATCACAGAGAGGGTACAAGCTGAGATTTCAGCCTAACACAGAGAGGGTACAAGCTGAGATTTCAGCCTATCACAGAGAGGGTACAAGCTGAGATTTCAGCCTATTACAGAGAGGGTACAAACTGAGATTTCAGCCTATCACAGAGAGGGTACAAACTGAGATTTCAGCCTATCACAGAGAGGGTACAAGCTGAGATTTCAGCCTATCACAGAGAGGGTACGAGCTGAGATGCCATGCACCAGGACATGCACCAGGCCATGCGTCCGTACGAATCTCCAGGCGCAGGAAGTGGTAATGCAGGAAGTGGTAATGTGTTTTCCCTGTGCCAGGCTGGAGTGGAACGCTCCAGATTGTGGTGCGGAGGCACACAAGGTGAAGGGAACAGTGCAGCTATAAGAGCGCCTGCCTGCCCTTACGTGTTGCTTTGTTATTTCAACATCCTCATAAATAAGGCAGAGCTGATGCATATGAGCCCAGGCCAGCTTGCGTGTGGGCCGCTCTGCCGCGATGCGTTTGATGTTCAGAAGCTCGGCGTGCGGCGTCGCTCCTCACTGGGGGCGTTTGATGTTACATCCTCCTCAGCTCAACAGATTGTTTCATTTGAGGACCAAATCTGGCGAGATGAAGTCTGAGTTTAATGTAGGAGTAAAGCGGAGGAGTGATTAGCCTCAGCCCCCCCCCCATTTCACCTCACCCCAATAACACTGCAGTCGTTAAAAAACATTCCCTGTGTCTCTGTTCACCCCCTGATCAGCCCACCAATCACAGGCCTCCCCCTGTCCAGCCCACCAATCACAGGCCTCATCCTGTCCCACCAGCTGGTTGGCAACTTCAGAGACAATTACATGATGGACAATTAAAGAGGATCCTTTAAAATAAAGAAAAAATCACAACCCTGCTGTGTGTGTGTGTGTGAGAGAGTGTGTGTGTGCACGTGCGTGTGCGTGTGCATGATGAAGCCTTTCCAGTTAATTCTTATACAGGCCGGTGGTAAAAAGTTTTGGGTGATAAAAAGAGGAAAAATGTTAAAAGTTGCCATATTCAAAGACCTGTATAAAGTCCCCAAACTGACAGAGAAATGTGAAATGACAAGGAGACAGAATTTTCTTTTTGAGAATCTATTCAAGCAGCGTGTTTGTGAAATAAATACTGAGAGAGAAAGTGACAGAGGGCAGGACAAAGAAAGAAAGAGAAAAGAAAGAGGAGACAGGGAGGAGGAGGAAAAAGCAGTGAATGAATAAACATAATATTCCCCAATTCACTTCCTCTCCATACAGCTGCGACTGAACTGAAGACAGAAGAACACACCATGCATTCATATGTTCTATACGGGCTGATTGGCCTGTTCTCCTCATTATGTATTCTCTTAACAGTCAAATCATGCGATGCACATTAAATAGGAAACAGAATATTAGCATTCACAAATATTCCAGGTTTATCGTTAAAGAGCAGCCATATCCCCCTTTCTCTTCCACGCTCCTGATAAAGGAGGTATCGCTCGTCTGAGCGGGCGCTTCGCGGCGTGCTGCTGGGGCTGTGGAACGCGATTATCTGCCCCACGGAGGCCAGGGGGCAGAACACGGAGTGACATCATCGCCCGCTGGCTCCTCATGCATTAATGATTACAGCACGGTGGCGAGAACATCGCAGGCGATGGATTCACACGCAGAGCACACAAAACAGAACCCAGCGATGCATCTGCAAGAGTAATGAACTCCGTTTCCCATGGTGCACCTGTGGGAGCCAGCTGCCCATTATGATGTTTAATGTGGTAAATGGAGGATGGTTATGATCTGCAGTATCTAATGGAATGGGGGGAGAGGTGCTGATTCAGTCGCAAGGAGTAATAAACGCCGTTAGCATGCGCGCTAACGATGGGGAAGCTCGGGGTGTGGTTAACGAGAGCCTGAGCAATCGCCCCAATACTGGCACCTGGCCCCGATGCCCCCCCCCCGTCCCGCGACAGCACAGAGAGGTGCTTCAGATGGACCTCGGCCCAAAACAACTGCCAGGACCAAACGCGGGCATCTGTGGCACATACCAGCGCGGGGGGGCGGCCAAATCAGAGAAGTCAAACGGGGGCTCTCCATCCTGAGAGAGACGTCCTCCTTCAACACCCCCCCCCCCCCCGCCCCCCGACCCCGGGCAGGATAAATCTTCCTGCCGCGATAGTTTTAATGGGTTTTTAATGAGTCTAATGTTTTCTGTTTTAATGAACTTCTTACACCAGCTTTAATCATTTTAGAGGAATGAAAAATGATTGAGAAATGGCACACATTAATTTAATTTAGTGCTCAATCTGCCTTCCTGTCGTGGGGAGGAAGCGGGGGGGGAAGGAGGGTCATTTAGCATGGCACACAATCAGGCTGTTGTTTCTCCCTTATCTCCAATTAGACGCCATTGTGGGGTCGGCTGATTTGGGCTTAAACGGCAGAGATATAAATGTGTGGTTAACACGACAGGCGTTCCGGGGGAAATCAGCAAACGCGCAACTCGGCATCCATCTTACAATCGCTCAAACGTCCACTTTGATCTAGCGAAGCAGAGCCGGGGTCAATGCAGCCATTTTAGGAGATTAACTGAAACTCAGCGAATGATGTGGAAAATGCCTGGAGTGCTCAGTGGTAATTTTGTTTTTTTTTCATTTCATGAATGAAATTGCATATGATTGCCTGAATGGACTGAAACGGAATGCTGGCTGAATTGAGGGCTGATTATTTCAGCTCCAGGCTCCGGTTAGCGGTAGCGCTGCCCGCGCGCGGTGGAAGCATCGAACCCGTGCGTCAGGAGAGGAGGGGGGAGCCATTATCTGGCTGTGTGGCCAAGCAGACCAGAACCCATCCACAGGGAGCGGAGCCGGTTCTGACTCCAGAACACGGCTCATTATCTCCCCATCGGATTCCTCTCGTCTCTCCGTGCTGTTAGCCACAGTGTCTCGCAGGAGAACGGATCAATACTCCTCTGCTGCTAATGAAATTAAATTTAAAAAAGCTCTGGCCCAGACGCTCCCGCTGCTAACCAGCCTGCTGGCCCCACGCGCGGGTCCAAACCAGCTCCTACTGGTGCTAACCAGCCTGCTGGCCCCACGCGCGGATCCAAACCAGCTCCCACTGGTGCTAACCAGCCTGCTGGCCCCACGCGCGGATACAAACCAGCTCCTACTGGTGCTAACCAGCCTGCTGGCCCCACGCGCGGGTCCAAACCAGCTCCTACTGGTGCTAACCAGCCTGCTGGCCCCACGCGCGGATCCAAACCAGCTCCCACTGGTGCTAACCAGCCTGCTGGCCCCACGCGCGGATCCAAACCAGCTCCTACTGGTGCTAACCAGCCTGCTGGCCCCACGCACGGGTCCAAACCAGCTCCCACTGGTGCTAACCAGCCTGCTGACCCCACGCACGGATCCAAACCAGCTCCCACTGGTGCTAACCAGCCTGCTGGCCCCACGCACGGATCCAAACCAGCTCCCACTGGTGCTAACCAGCCTGCTGGCCCCACGCGCGGATCCAAACCAGCTCCCACTGGAGGATAATCAGAGCCAGGATCAGAACCACACACCGGAATCAGAACCGCACGCCGGAATCAGAACCGCACGCCGGAATCAGAACCGCACACCGGCGTTTACTGACGCTTCTGACAGTTGGAACGCAAGCCCCATCGGGGGGTGGGGGGATCAGTGATCAGTCTGACCAGCTGATCAGGTGACCTGCGGAGATCGGTGGCAGACTAACGCAGACTAACACTGGTCTGGTCATGATTCAGTCACAGTCAGATCCATTTGAGAATATTCCGGCAGGTTTAAGCACTTTCTGAAGGCCCAGTAGAAGTGGTGTGAGAGTATTCAGGACAGAGTCAGTACCAGCCTCCCCACCAGCCTCTCCCTCAATCACATCTCTCCCCTCAGGTCCTTTCAAAACTGCAGATTGCTTTAAAATATCCCTGTTACACAACTGTGAATTTCACCTTGATGTAAGGCGCCCCCCACCCCCAACCCCCCCCTGCCCACCCCAACACAGCCCATTTCCTTGAGCTGATTTCAGGCCCCTGGTTGGTTGGACACACACACACACACACACACACAGACAAGCCTGTGGGTTCTCTCTTTCACATATTTTCTCATTCTCTCTCTCCCTCAGGTACTGTGCATGCTCTCTCCTTCTCACTTCTCCCTTCTCTCTTTCTGTCTGCATTTTACCTGAGAAAAACATCCTCACTCACCTGTTACCTGAGGGCCAGGTCTGGCTGCCTTCCAGAGGTACTTCAGAATCAGCCCAGACCAAGAAAACCCAAATAAGTATTGCTTTATATTTCACCAGACAGTGATCAAAGTGAATATTCAACCAAAAAAGTATAAACAACTTCAGCTGTCAGGCTGTGAGGATGTTCATCTTTCATTAACTACATCTTTCATAGCTTCCAGAAGTTTCACAGATTTCAACCCATTCCTCCTCCATCACTTTTTTAATCACTTCCCAGGATTCCAGAGTTTTCTGTTTGGACGGAAGTTGAAAGAGCAGAAGACACAGGGTATGTGCTCATTAACTGCAATCAGTCAACAACGTCATCAAAGACCAAAACACCAACGCTACACTCTAATATTCAACTTCTTTAAAAAGACTTTCTTCAATTTCTTTGGAAGAACAAAAAACATTTTAAAAAACCAACAATGAGAGAACGAGCAGACCCAATACTGGCAGTACAGAGACCGTGTGATAACATTCAAGAGCATATCACAGCAGCAGAAATTAAGCTGCATTTACTAACCTCTGTCGCATAGGATGTTTTCCTTTGCTGTACTTACTGCTGGAACATGGCAGATATACAGAGGACATTTATTTAAACTTTAATTTCTTGGATGGATTTAACTTGATGATAATCCTGTTACTACAGCACTGATCCTTCAGGCACCAAGCAGTCCAACTGTTCTTGCAAAGAGTGAGAAGCAAATTAAACATCCTAATTCACCCTACATTGCTTCCAATAAAATTTTACTGCAGTCTGAAACTGGAAATAATGGAATTCTGCTATTGATGAAAATGTACGTATTTGATTCATTTCCCTGGTTCTCCATGTCATGAAAAAGTGTGACTGGCTGGTCGATCAAGACAGAGCATAAAATGTCTGCTCCAGGTGAGGAATGACATCACCAGACCGCTGCCTCAGATCTCCTGAGTAACACCTGAATACAAGATTACAGCCGAGACAAACGGACACAGAAATTAAGCAGCCCTGTCAGTACGGTGTGAGATGCGCTGAAATTATCGTAACAGTGTACGACAGTAGAGTACACCCCAAAACTTCATCTCCTCAGTGGGGGTTACAGTGAACCCCAAAACTTCATCTCCTCAGTGGGGGTTACAGTGAACCCCAAAACTTCATCTCCTCAGTGGGGGTTACAGTGAACCCCAAAACTTCAGCTCCTCAGTGGGGGTTACAGTGAACCCCAAAACTTCAGCTCCACCAGGCTGGGGTGAGTACTACAGGACCCAAGAACAGACCCATCATATCCCCATTGCACTGATGCATGGATGTTCAAACACATCCCAACACAAACGGTTTACATTCATTAATTTCTGCTTCATTGCCTCTTTTTCAACAGTCTTATTTCAAACGGCATAACGAGCCTTATCGTAACCTGCTGTTATGGAGGATAAGGGGTAGAAATTTTCCTACATATTAATTCTGCCCGTAAATAATAAAGAGTCCTTTGAATTATTATCTGCCCAGGGGTTTGTTCATAACAAGGAAATACAAACATCAACGCGCACGCGCGCGCGCACGCGCACGCACATAACACACAAACACACACGCGCTTACTTGCTTCTTACTTAAATACTGCACATGCTACACACTACATACTACACACACAACATACTGCAGAGTACATACTACACTACTAGGTCTGGACAATATGACAGTTATATTAGCAACCTGCTGCCTCGCCAATATTGTTCACTTCAGCCCCAAAATTCATGATAACACAAACCTCCAAAACACTATTTCAGTCTCGCTCATCACAGCTGTCAATGCTGTACAATTTTGTTATATCATATCTGCAAACAATATTATCACTCCACCCTACTCTCAAAATGAGCTTTTCCACGGTTACAATAACAGGATCAAGAAGGAAGACAGGAAAATGTTAATGTGATAAGGAGGAAAAAACAAATCGAACTCGTGTCTAAAGGTTGGACTCAAAAGCACACTGAGGGAATTCAAGGTAGCTCAGTTACATCAGGGGACACCTTCAGACGGTGCTGCTGATGTTTATCTTTCAATGGAAGAGGCCCCGGTTAGCCCCCCCTCGGGGGTACGAGTGCCAGAGACAGGAGCAGAAGCGCTGTAGTGAAGACAGCTGGACCGACACCCGGGCCCAACACCCGAGCTCTGACACCCGGGCCCAACACCCGGGCCCAACACCCGGGCCCAACACCCGGGCCTGACACCCGGGCCCAACACCCGGGCCTGACACTGGACCCAACACCCGAGCTCTGACACCCGGGCCCAACACCCAGACCCAACACCCGAGCTCTGACACCCGGGCCTGACACCCGGACCCAACACCCGAGCTCTGACACCCGGGCCTGACACTGGACCTGACACCCCGGCTCTGACACCCGGGCCCAACACCCGAGCTCTGACACTGGACCTGACACCCGGACCCAACACCCGGGCCTGACACCCGGGCCTGAAACCCGGGCCCAACACCCGAGCTCTGACACCCGGGCGTGACACTGGACCTGACACCCGGGCCCAACATCCGGACCCAACACCCAAGCTCTGACACCCGGGCGTGACACTGGACCTGAGACCCCCGGGCCTGACACCCGGGCGTGACACTGGACCTGAGACCCCCGGGCCTGACACCCGGGCGTGACACTGGACCTGAGACCCCCGGGCCTGACACCCGGGCTCTGACACCCGGGCCTGACACTGGACCTGACACCCGAGCTCTGACACCCGGGCCTGACACTGGACCTGACACCCGGGCCCAACACCCGGACCCAACACCCGAGCTCTGTGGAAAAGGTGACGGGGAAAGAGCATCAGATTGAAACGCCTCGGTCTCTCTCTCCTCTGTCTTCTCTCTTGCACGCACTCACACGCGCACACACATACAGCCCTTTTATTGAACAAGAACCCAATTACTTAAGCCAGCTGCAGGTGTGTTTCCTCCCAGGCTGGGGTGGTGTGACGCGGCCATCCTGAGCCCGGCGGACAGGAGCAGAGGCAGGATGCAGGAGTGACTCCTGACCCCAAAACAACCTGATTAAATGAACTCTGCGACGCCCATCTCCACTCCCCCAGTCCAATGAATATCAACGAGAGACAGGATTCACTCCTGTGTGTGTGTGTGTGCGTGTGTGTGTGCATGTGTGTGTATGTGCGAGTGAGTGTGTGTACGTGTGTGTGTATGTGCGTGTGTGCGCGTGTGTGCGTGTGTATGTGCGTGTGTGTGTATGTGTGTGTGTATGTGTGAATGTGCGTGTGTGTGTGTATGTGCGTGTGTGTGTATGTGCGTGTGTGAGTGTGTGTGTGTGTATCTGTGTGTGTGTGTGTGTGTGTGTGTGTGAGTGTGTGTGTGTGTATGTGCGTGTGTGTGTACGTGCGTGTGTGTGTGAGTGTGTATCTGTGTGTGTGTGTGTATGTGTGAGTGTGTGTGTGTGTATGTGTGTACGTGCGTGTGTGTGTGAGTGTGTGTGTGCGCGTGTGTGTGCGTGAGTGTGTGTGTGTGTGTGTGCGTGAGTGTGTGTGTATGTGTGTGTATGTGTGTATGTGCGTGAGTGTGTGTGTGTGTATGTGCGTGGTATATGTGTGTGTGTGTGTGTGTGTGCATGTGCGTGAGTGCGTGAGTTGTGTATGTGACATGTGGTGCGTGAGTGCGTGAGTGTGTGTATGTGCGTGCGTGTGTGTGTGCGTGAGTGTGTGTGTGTGTGTGTGCGTGAGTGTGTGTGTATGTGTGTGTATGTGTGTATGTGCGTGAGTGTGTGTGTGTGTATGTGTATGTGCGTGTATGTGTGTGTGTGTGTGTGTGTGTGCATGTGCGTGAGTGCGTGAGTGTGTGTATGTGTACATGTCGTGAGTGCGTGAGTGTGTGTATGTGCGTGCGTGTGTGTGTGTGTGTGTGTGTCGCGTGTATGTGTGTGTATGTGTGCGTGTATGTGCGTGTGTATGTGCGTGTGTGTGTGTATGTGAGTGTGTGTGTATAAATGTGTGTGTGTGTGTGCGCGCGTATGTGTGTGTATGTGTGTGTGTGTGTGTATGTGCATGTGTATGTGTGTATGTGCGTGAGTGCATGAGTGTGTGTATGTGTGTATGTGTGTGTGTGTGTGTGTGTGTGCGTGCGTGAGAGACAGCATGTGTAGCGCACCATCTGCTCTCCTGTCATGTGCTGCTGTATTAGCACAGACCCCAGGAACAGTGATTAAGCTCTTTAATGGAGGCTGCGCATAATTTCATCTGCTGAAGGAAGACCTGCGCATAGCCTGTGTTCCATTTAACTGTGTACATCTGAGCATGTGCAGAAAGAGGGGCGGTTAAAGAGTGTACCATCTGAGCATGTGCAGAAGTTAAGGGGTGTGAGATGTGCTGGTATTATAATCCTCTCAGTAGACATCCTCTCTTTCCGCTGCTTCTAAGAACACCGTTTTGTTTTAATGATTTTGTGTCTAGATTCAATCCACATTTTCCCACAAGTTTTACTTGCAAATTAATTCAAGTGTTCATTTTTTATTTGACCAGCAAATTCACTCGAGCATTTTACTGGAAAGCACCTGGGCTGAGACAACAGCTAGGATTTATTCATTAACTTTAAATTACAAAAAAAAATGTAAGGACTATTTTTCCCCTCACAAACACCATTTGGCATATTCATTTGGGTGATTACTTGACTTGTCAAACTGTGTTTGCTAAGAACAAAGAACATGAACAAATGCATTCATTTGCACATAGAAGGTACATAACTGTGTGGTTTGAATCCAAGCCAATATATCTTAGAAAAGGCATTTTACTGGATGCACAGAACATTTATAAATAAACACTGTAAAAAAAGCCAGTATATCAACAGCAATAAAAGGGAATATTTATGCATGTGTCAAATTATGCATTCAACACACAATATTATGTTTTTCCACAGAAAGCGTGCAGAAAAAAGGCTTCCATTCACATGTGAAAATCCCTCATTGGATATCCACAGCAGCCCCGAGCTTCCTGTCTGAGTCACCCTCACCAACGCAACGCTGCAATGACACGTTCACTTAGCGAACATCGCCATGACAGCCGTCTGTCAGCTCAAACTGCTGGCTAACCGCAGCTCTAAGGGAGAAAATAAATTTAAAAACATTTTAAAAAGCTTGTGAAATATTAACAGGCTTCAGGGCAGCTAATGCTACAGACACACAGCTTCAGAGAATAACCCTGTGAAACAGATTACAAAAATAACTTCTCTCGCAGATGAATGAACGTCCACAGCCCAGCTGTCCTCCAGCCAGTGTTTCTGATCTGTATTCTGTGTGGGTGGAATAACTGGGGGTCCCTTTAGAGGAGTTCCCCAGCCTGGGGGGGCCACAGGAAGCAGTGTCTGCATATCAGCCCCCCCACAAATAAAGCTCACGTACTGGGCAGCGTGGTCTTTAAGGGCCTAGCTAAACTCAGTGATGAAATATTTAAATTGGGGCATCCCGCGCACGCCACGCTGCGCGATCGCCAGACTTGTGCAGCCGTTTGTTTTCCCTCTCTCCGAGCGATCAGGCCTCCGTGGGAAACACGCTTTTCAGAATCGGAAGCCGCTAAATTGATGTGTCAAAAAAAAGACATTAACTACCACTTTAGAGCAGTCCATTAGGCCCCACACTGCAGGGACTGCAGGGACTGCAGACAGAGGTGTGCACTGAGCAAACATCACACACACACACACACATAAACGCACACACACACACTCACACTCACACTCACACACACACACTCAGACTGTGATCCATACACATGTACACACGTACACACGCACATAAACGCGTGCACACACACACACACACAATATCACAGCAGCATTTATTTAAGGGGGGGGGGGTCAGGAGATGCAGCCAAACCGATGACACCTCAGTGAGGCTACAGGAGGAAATCCCCAAACCCCAAACCCCCAAACCCAACCCCAAACCCCAGGGGCCTCAGAGCCACTGTAGGGAGGCAGGGTCCTGCCGCACCAGCGTGGAAAGAGTTAAAACGCAGAGGGAAGCATTTCCATATTTTTGATTTTGTTAATGGCGAGCCCTGCCATCACCAAATTACCCTCACACCACGTCGCCAACAAATTGAATCGGTTAATATCTTTCACAGAAGTGCTCTGCCTTCCTGCAGAGAGAGTGTGTGTGTGTGTGTGTGTGTGTGTGTGTGTGAGAGAGTACGTATGGGTGTGTGTGTGTTTCATAAAAGGATAAGGAAGAGAGAAATGACTAAAGACAGCACCTTTGTCTATGCACGCACAAGTACTCAATGTCAACAGCAAATATACCCATACTACCCCACTGTGGCCTACGGTTGCCAGATCTGCACTGGCGAAAGCTTCCAGTCAGACGTTACTGCAGTTTGTGTGGGAGGTTCAGGGAGCTGAAGCCCCTCGGTACACCAGCAGAGCACTCTCAGCGAGAGCCGCGTGCCAGAATCCTTTCCCCTCAGCAGCACAGCAAACAGGAACAAAGCACAGAAAGTTTTCACAGCGTCTCTTTGCCTAAGGAGGAAAAGTTCTTAATTACATCGCCAATAATACAGAAGTAATCCTATTAATGTAAACAGAGAGAAAACAGCGCCACGCGGAAGTTATCTCTAATGTCTGCACACCATTAGCATCTCCCACGCACACGCTGCTGATAAGGCAAATTAGGGCTTAAACAGAGCTCCGCTCTCAGGCCCCGGAGCTGCCGCTCGTCCCCGGCTGCAGAACGGAAACAGCAAGGATCGCAGAGAGAGAGAGAGAGAGGGAGAGAGGGGGAGAGAGAGAGAGGGAGAGAGAGAGAGAGAGAGAGAGAGAGAGAGAGAGGAGAGAGAGAGAGACAGGGAAAGAGAGAGAGACAGAGAGAGACAGGGAAAGAGAGAGAGAGACAGAGAGAGACAGGGAAAGAGAGAGAGAGCGCAAAATCAGCACCATTTCAGCAGCCAGCTGTTCCTCCAAAAGCACAAAGGCTTCTGGGAAATCTGTGACCTTTAAGACCGGCTCTGCTAAGCTCAGCAGTGCTCGCTGCTGTTCTGATCACGTTTGTGTTAAAGTTTGGTTTTGTTTGGAGGGAGATGTTAACGGGGGGGCAGCAGGTTCTCTGGGATTCTGACTCGGCTGAAACCTGTGGAACTCGACCAAGTTTGCCAGTACGTGACCCTATTAGCCCGTCTCAGCCAATCCCTGCTGCTCAGGCCCACAGGCCCCGCCTCCGACCCGTTAGCCTGTCTTTAGTCCTCCACAGGCTGGGAATGAGCTTCCCCGCCTGTCCCAGCAGTCTGCTCCACTCACCTCCACAAACACGACAACACAACAGCACAGCAGCCAAAGTGCTGATGCCCACGGTTTGGCCTCATTACTGATGTCTGGACTCTGTGGCTCCATTTGTTCCCATGGCGATAACGGAGGGAGAGCGTACACATTAGCGCGTGCGTTTAAGCTATTCAATCATCCCGCGTGCGGTTCATGTTACCAATCCCATCTCAACACCTGAGCACAGCCACTGGTACACCCTACCACCTGGGCCAAGCCCTACACACCTGAGCGAACAGCACACCTGGGAACTGCACACCTGGGGACTGAACCCTGTGGGATATCGCAGATAAAGATGAGCCTGACTCTGCTCTTCTGACTGACAGAGAGGTTAACCAACGAATGGCATCTCAGAGTGAAACTGATAAAATATGACAAGCATTTACGTACAGAGCTGCTGCATACCAGCGTGCTGCAGGGTTAGGGTTAGGGTTACTGCATTCACTAGCGGCTGGTAGGGAGGAAGAGGATGGTGGTTATGAAGGCTGAAGGGGCCGGACACGCCGCTGGCCTCCTGTCTCAGGGGTGTGAGAAGGTTCCGGTTAAATAAAGAGTGTGGCGGCCTCCGTCAGACGCCTCCTGGTGCAGGAGGCCCTGACCGAGGCCCTGACCGAGCCCACCTGCTCCTGCACCTCCTGGTGCAGGAGGCCCTGACCGAGCCCACCTGCTCCTGCACCTCCTGGTGCAGGAGGCCCTGACCGAGCCCACTGCTCCTGCTCTGGTGGGAGCTCCGAGCCACCTGCTCCTCGCCTCCTGGTGCAGGAGGCCCTGACCGAGCCCACCTGCTCCTGCGCCTCCTGGTGCAGGAGGCCTGACGAGCCCACCTGCTCCTGCGCCTCTGGTGCAGGAGGCCCTGACCGAGCCCACCTGCTCCTGCACCTCCTGGTGCAGGAGGCCCTGACCGAGCCCACCTGCTCCTGCACCTCCTGGTGCAGGAGGCCCTGACCGAGCCCACCTGCTCCTGCACCTCCTGGTGCAGGAGGCCCTGACCGAGCCCACCTGCTCCTGCGCCTCCTGGTGCAGGAGGCCCTGACCGAGCCCACCTGCTCCTGCCCTCCTGGTGCAGGAGGCCCTGACCGAGCCCACCTGCTCCTGCCCTCCTGGTACAGGAGGCCCTGACCGAGCCCACCTGCTCCTGCACCTCCTGGTGCAGGAGGCCCTGACCGAGCCCACCAGGAGGTGCAGGAGGCCCTGACCGAGCCCACCTGCTCCTGCACCTCCTGGTGCAGGAGGCCCTGACCGAGCCCACCTGCTCCTGCCCTCCTGGTGCAGGAGGCCCTGACCGAGCCCACCTGCTCCTGCGCCTCCTGGTGCAGGAGGCCCTGACCGAGCCCACCTGCTCCTGCGCCTCCTGGTGCAGGAGGCCCTGACCGAGCCCACCTGCTCCTGCGCCTCCTGGTGCAGGAGGCCCTGACCGAGCCCACCTGCTCCGGGTCCTACTGCGTACCCTCCGTCCCGTCAGAGGGAGCGCCTCACACATCCGTCCTCCCCTCGTGGAAAACACCGTGCTGAAGATGTAATACCATAAAAGCGCGCAATCAATACCCCTGAAAGGTACTCTCGCTTATTATTCTGATGGGAAAACCAAACTCCCACACAGCTTATGAGGTGGTCCTCAAGGGGATGTGATAATGTGAAAAAACTTGGCTTTCTTTGTTAAGGGGGGGAGGGGGTTAAAAACACCGGTCTCCTTGTGCGGATATGCAGAGGTTAATGTCCTCATCGATGAAACAGCACGACAGCACCTTCAGGCCATAGAACTTTCCGTCAGAAACCTCACCTGCACCCAATACTGCAGTGACTAAGTCTGTCCAGCATGTGGTGCACTGTTTATAAATTATTTTAAACTGTTATACTACAATAAATATCTAAATATAAAGACCATGTATAGCCATTTATCCACGTCTCAAAAACAATTAGATTCTTAGTTAAAGGTAGCATTATCACCAGCGAGTGCACACATGCAGCTAATTCCCTCCAGTTTGGCTCATCTGAACTCTCGATGCTGCTTCCATTAGATGAAATGGCGGTAAGATTGTCCTGTCCTTGTGCAATTTGCTCCCGGCAAACCCGTACTGACAGTAAATAGAGAGTAAATGCGAGTCTTCCCAGCCCAAACTGGCGTGACGACCGCGCTCTGCTTCTGAGCTTCAGCAAAATTACCTTTAAATTTAAAAACCTCCTCCTCTCCCGCTTTACCATCCTTCCATCCATTACTCTCCTCCTTCCTCCCTCTCTCCTTCTTTCTCCCTCTCTCTCCTGTTCAGTGCTTAAAACAGGCAGAAGACAGGCAGTGCTCTAAAACCAGAGCCAAACTAAAAGGTTATTAGAGTGCAATAAGTATCAGTCGGTGAAAACTGGTACTCTACCATTAAGAAGTAAACAGGGGTTAAAATCAATGGAAGGTGTTAATGGCTAGTCTCCTGTGTACTTTTGAATCTATCAGCTATTCAAGGAAATACCAGTAAAGTGTAATTAAAGAAAAAGAGAAATCTGGCATCAGGGGTGATTGCAAGTGAAACTGAAGCGGTTTCCGTCTCAGTGAGGTGAAGGACGTATCACCGATAGAGAGGGTATTAATTACATCGACTTTCAGAGTGGTCACAGGCATTGCCCTAAACGCGAATCTGAAGTGGCTCGTCTCCTAATCTCCTAAAATCTCTTTTAATCTTCTTTCTGTTTGCGGTGTCTGAGGCTGTAATGAAGAGAGGGGTCTGAGGGACTTAGTGTGAAAAGCCAGCGCAACCTTAAGCGACCTTGCGTTCGCACGAGGCAGCGCAAGTCAGAGTCAGAGTCAGAGTCGCTGGGAGACTCGGCCATTAAAGCAACGGGCAGCCCGTATTTAAATACAGAAAAGAGCAAACGCCGTTTTCTCTCATTCCAGTTGAAAGTCTGTTGTATAATTGGCCAACTTTGTAATAAGTGTCATCAAACATTAGACCGATGTTCTTAAAAAAAGTCCAGCCGTTAAAGTTTTTCCACTGTGCATGTGGAAATGGTGAAGAGCAGCTGCTGCATTATTACTGATAGAAATGAGCTCGGGAGAACCCGCTCTGGTTGCCAAGCGATCAGAGCTCCACAGGCACAGCCGTGCGAGGGCAGGGGGACGACCGGGCTCAGGCCGCTGAACATAAAGACACAGAACCACTGATGACAGCCGCAAACACGTCCGTCTGTCTGTCTGTCCATACAGACATCGTCCGTACCGCTATCAAAACACCTTGCTGAGGCCGACATGGTTCTTGCTGGTGCGTGCTGTGTTTTTTGGAAATATTTTTTGACGAAAACTTTCTGATAAAAAGCCCTGAAAGATCCTGTGTGGGAATGGACTCCACCATTGACAAGCTAAGGGCAATAACGGTGTGTAGTTCTGTAAGTGAACATCCTGTTACAATATGAACTAGTGTGCACTGCGGAGAGCCTGCTTCCGCCAGGGGAAACCAGCGCCAGAGTCCGCCCACGCGCCGCCATCGCACCGTGGATACGAGCGCGGAGGGAGGGAAACAGCCAATCACACTGATTACAGAGGAACGCCGTTCTGTTATGAGCATTCAAAAGTGTTTGTTCCCCCCCCCCCCCTCCTCGCAGGAGTTACGGGAGAGCGGGGGATTTTGGAATGATTTCCATGCCGCTCCAGGTATAACGAGGTTCTGAGGCAATTAAGAACACAGAAAAGCACAAGTGCGCAAAGCCAGCATTCAATAACTAATCTGCCTGGGTGATTAAGGCAATTATTAATCGCTGCCGTTTGTGTGGAGCTGAATGAGCGCACAAATCCCGCCATTCTTCCCGGAAAATACGCCGTGGTGACTTTACCGCGCGCCGTGGTGACTTCACCGTGCGCCGTTCATGTAATCATCACCCATTATATGAGCGCATTAGAAAGCAGGAAGCTAAGCTGGAATATGAATCACGGAGATTTCGTTATTTTCTTGATTTTTAAGTAGCACAACAAACTTGGTCTTGATTTTAAAACTTTTAGAATATATATGCATAGTTCTTTTTTATCTCCCTGAGTAGCTCAGCTAACAAAGGTGAACTGGTGCTGAAGATTGACTGTCGTATGTTGGAGCTGTAAGAGTTTGAATGTTGGATGTTGGAGCCGTAAGAGTTTGAATGTTGGATGTTGGAGCCGTAAGAGTTTGAATGCTGGAGCTGTAAGAGTTTGAATGTTGAATGCTGGAGCTGTAAGAGTTTGAATGTTGGATGCTGGAGCTGTAAGAGTTTGATTGTCATATTGTGGAGTTATTCCAAAGAGGGGTTCAGAGCTGCTCCAGAGTGTTTTGGAGCGCGATACTAAACACTGACCAACAGTGTTCTCTGACAGCTACAGTAATGAAAACAGTGCTGAACTGTCCACTTGCTTATTAAATAAATAAACCACTTACTCCAGTGCCAATCTGCAGCACACCCCCAGGCCAGGCACAGAGGTTTCCATGGCAACACAACGCTCCGCCAAGCAAATCGGCCTGTTCTGCAATTCAATGCATTTCACACCATTATACCCTCAGCAAGACAAGACCTTGGGCTTCGCCTCACAAGGACACAATCAGTCAACACTAACCTGCGCTCTCCAGCAATCTCCATGCACACTTTATTTATTCAGCAGCCAATTTTAGCCAAAGCCACTCACCAGTGGCACAGGTGTACTGTTCTGCACCTGGTCTCTGTGTGGAGACACAACCACGCTGGCACATGAGCATCTTTCCCAGGGGGTCAAACAACCAATCACCATTCAGCTTAATTCTGCTCAGAAACCCTGTGAGATTCACTAACACGTAACTAAGATCAAACACAGTGACAACAGACTCACTATCATTAATGTTTTTGTCACAGAATTATATTTTTTTTCTATTTTACATAAACAAATGCACCTGAACATCGGGATTCTAAATGAACAATGTCCTCAATATATTTTAGAGCTTACATTTGAAAGGGCAACGTCCTGATTAGCACCAGGCTAAAGTATTATAACACACGTAGGACAAACACTCTACGGACGTTACAGTGACTACTTTGAATACTAGATCCCAGAGAGGCAGACAGACAGACGCAAGCACATCAATAACGGTTTTCAGTTTCAGGCACCGTACATATTTCTGTCAGCACAAACCAGCTAAATGTGCACGGCAGCCCTTCCCTGCGAGGGAAATGTGTGGAAAAGGGCCCAGTGGAAACACTAGCCACGTACACACCCCCATAATGGATGGTGATTGGATGGCCTGCGACACCATAAACATCAATGCATCAAATCATCATCTAAAGTGCTGGGACTGCCTTCGGAGGACTGTGTCCTTGTGATGTGACGTCCGTGGTAAGTGCAGTGCGCCGTTTCAGTGCTGAAAATGCTGACAAGTCTAATCTCACAGATAAACAGCCAGGAAACAGGAGAGAGCGAGCACAGCCAGCAAACAGGAGAGAGCGAGCACAGCCAGCATACAGGAGAGAGCGAGCACAGCCAGCAAACAGGAGAGAGCGAGCACAGCCAGCATACAGGAGAGAGCGAGCACAGCCAGCAAACAGGAGAGAGCGAGCACAGCCAGCACACAGGGGAGAGCGAGCACAGCCAGCATACAGGGGAGAGCGAGCACAGCCAGCATACAGGAGAGAGCGAGCACAGCCACACAAAGAGAGAGCGAGCACAGCCAGCAAACAGGAGAGAGCGAGCACAGCCAGCAAACAGGAGAGAGCGAGCGCAGCCAGCATACAGGAGAGAGCGAGCACAGCCAGCATACAGGAGAGAGCGAGCACAGCCAGCAAACAGGAGAGAGCGAGCACAGCCAGCATACAGGAGAGAGCGAGCACAGCCAGCATACAGGAGAGAGCGAGCACAGCCAGCAAACAGGAGAGAGCGAGCACAGCCAGCACACAGGGGAGAGCGAGCACAGCCAGCATACAGGAGAGAGCGAGCACAGCCACACAAAGAGACAGCGAGCACAGCCAGCAAACAGGAGAGAGCGAGCACAGCCAGCATACAGGAGAGAGCGAGCACAGCCAGCACACAGGAGAGAGCGAGCACAGCCAGCACACAGGAGAGAGCGAGCACAGCCAGCACACAGGAGAGAGCGAGCACAGCCAGCATACAGGAGAGAGCGAGCACAGCCAGCACACAGGAGAGAGCGAGCACAGCCAGCATACAGGAGAGAGCGAGCACAGCCAGCAAACAGGAGAGAGCGAGCACAGCCAGCATACAGGAGAGAGCGAGCACAGCCAGCATACAGGAGAGAGCGAGCACAGCGTGCTATGTTTTTACAAGCAAGCACGACGCATCACCACTCCATCTTAATGTATTGTGTAGTGTAGTGTAGTGTAGTAGTGAATATGTGTGTGCGTGCATGCTTGCGTGTGTTTACGTGTGTCCGTATGAGCGTGCACGTGCGTGTGTGAGTGTGTGTTCAGGTCCTCTCTGTACAGGGATATTGTTCATGTTCTGGTCCACTGGGGTCAGTTCAGGATCTAATGTTTCATTTATTGGACCAATTATGCAACAAAACATGAACAGAGACCCTGGAGGACTTCCTCCCGTTCAGCACCGGAGGGCATGTGTTTCCTAACTGGACTTGTGAAGATCAAATAAAGCGCATTCCATGTTCCCCTTACTGTCACATTATTTAAAAATGTATAAATAAATGATATGTACTAATGTAGTCTGTATGCATGTGAGGAACAGAACATTAACAGATACCAGACCATGGGGCCCATCCACACACTGGAACAGAGCCTTAACAGATACCAGACCATGGGGCCCATCCACACACTGGAACAGAGCCTTAACAGATACCAGACCTGTGACCATTTCACTCACTGACTCTTCCATCAACAGTAAAGACTTTCACCTGTTTTCACTGTGCAGCTAGTTAACAAAGAAGAGAGGAGAAAAGGGGAAAGAGAGAGAGAGAGAGAGACAGAGAGAGAGAGACAGAGGGAGAGACAGAGAGAGAGACAGGGGAAGAGAGAGGGAGGGAGGGAGAGACAGAGAGAGACAGGGGAAGAGAGACGGAGGGAGGGAGGGAGAGACAGAGAGAGAGAGAGGATGAAGAATGGAGATGAGCAGGTTTTATGACCCTGTTCGACGCTCAGAGCAGCAGCTGAAGGCCGCACAGTGACCCCGCAGCGTCTCCGCCTGCTTCACGGCTCTCAGACGCAGGAACGCCGGAACGTTCCGTCTGCCGGGCACATCCCCCCCCGCCCCGCGGGCTACTGGGGGGTAAAGTCATTTTTAATAACACTTTTTTTAAAGAGTGGCTACCCCTCAGATGGTACGGGATTACTGGATATCCAGTGCGGAGGACTAAGTGACCAGCTCTGAACACACTGACCCCCCCACCCCCCCCCCACCTGAAACAGAAGCAGAAGGGCTGTTTCTCAGCCTGTGCACACACACTCAGAATAATGACTGACTGAATTACTGACTCCACGCCGCCCCCCACCCCGGGCCGCAGAGGATGTTTTTGTGGAAAGGTTTTCCATTAGTGTGTGAGAGAGCCACCCCGCTCTCGCCGGGACACAGCACGCTCCTCACATCTCACACAGCAGCGCATCGATCAAAACCCGCAACCCCCTCACTCCCCCGAGAGAAAGACCAGAGAAGCGGCCCCCCAACCCCCCCGACCCAGGAAACTCGCCCCCCCAACCCAGAACATGTACAGCCTCCGGGCTGGCCGCTGTCCCTCCACCAACACTGAAATTAATGGTTTTAAGATTCTCAAATGGAGGGTTTTTAAGACGCTAAAATGGAGGGTTTTTTAGACGCTAAAATGGAGGGTTTTTTAGATGCTAAAATGGAGGGTTTTTAAGACGCTAAAATGGAGGGTTTTTAAGACGCTAAAATGGAGGGTTTTTAAGACGCTAAAATGGAGGGTTTTTAAGACGCTAAAATGGAGGGTTTTTAGGGGCGTCGGCTGGAGACACACTGTAAATATTCGGCTGTGAAAATGGCAAACCTAAGAGGAGATGTCTGGGGACAGAAGAGAAAGGTAATCCATCACCGGGTGACAGGGAGAAAGAGGAGGAGGAGGAGGAGGAAGGGGGACAGCGGCATCCTCTAGCCCAGCTGTCGCCTCTCTCTCCATTTCTCACTTCATGTAACTTGCATGTTTTTCTCCTCTGGCTTTCTGAACGATATTATTACTATCACTATCTGACTCTGGCTCTGTGCTGGAGAAACGAGATAAGGAGACGCGCAGCGACCGTCCGAAATTGAATTCTGCCCAAATCTGGCAGTGATGAAGTGGTTTTTATGCTGCACGCAATTGTCTCTATCACACATCCTGTCCCGGCTTATTAAAGCTGCTGCTTTACTCCAGCAAGCCCAGTCATTCCTATTTTAAATAACACAATTGGAAAACAAAATTCACTATCGTGTCTCTTTATCTTCACAATGAGCTAAAGAGGAGGTGGGGGGGCGGGGGGACGGGGGTGGGGGTCTGGAGTAGGCTGTAATGAGGTGGCGTTTCTCTCCAGCTAATGCACACCAAACAGCATGCCAGCCCGTCCCCGGTTCCCAAATGAATTTTATTTTGTGCGGTTCTTAGTAACAGGATAACTTGGCTGGATAGCAGTGGCTTTTGGGAAGAGTCAGCAAAGTTAAGGAGACCTTGCCCCCCCATTATGAAAAACGGGTGAAAATAGAGGGGGAGTAGGGGCTGGGTGAGGTAGTGTGCGTGTGTGTGTGTGTGGGTGTGTGGGTGCGCGTATGTGTGTGTGTGGGCGTGCGCGCACGTGTGCGTGTGTTTGTGTGTGGGCGTGCGCGTGTGTGGGCGTGTGTGTGTGTGTGTGGCCGTGTGCGTATGTGTGTGTGTGTGTGTGTGTGTGGCCGTGCGTGGGTGCGTGCGTGTGCATGTGTGTGCGTGCGTGTGGCCGTGCGTGCGTGCGTGCGTGGCCGTATGCGTGTGTGTGTGTATGTGTGGCCGTGTGTGTGTGTCCGTGCGTGCGTGTGTGTGTGTGTATGTGTGGCCGTGCGTGTGTGAGTGTGTGTGTGTGTGTGTGTGTGGCCGTGTGTGTGCGTGTGTGGCCGTGTGTGTGTGTGTGTGTGTGTGGTGTGTGTGCGTTGTGTGTGTATGTGTGGCCGTGCATGGGTGTGTGTGTCCGTGCGTGTGTGTGTGTGTGTGTGTGTCCGTGCGTGTGTGTGTGTGTGGCCGTGTGTGCGCATGTGCGTTGTGTGTGTGCCCAGGCAGGCAGTAGGAGTGTCAGACTCGGTGGAGTGAAAGGCATCTTGGCTGATTCTCGCGTCTCTGTTTGCAGGGTTTATGACACTAATTATTTTCCTTCGGTCAGCACTTACACTGGTGATGGGAAAAGCACAGAGCTCATAAACTTTATTTAGCTCTTAATTTCTGATGCTTCTTTTATTATTATTATTTTTTTACAAGGTAACAAAAAATAACTTTGGAATAGCCAGAATGAATGCTATAGTCTTACCTTGAGAAATGTCTTTGGGGCCAGTGACAGGTCTGCAGAGTGTATTTTATCAGACTTCATTAGTCCAGGAAAATGGCCTCTCATTAGGGTTAGGGTTAAAATGGCCTCTCATTAGACTCTAAAATGAAAGCAAGTCGACGGATGATCCAGTGAGGGCTGCACTTCACCACTTAACTCGTTAGCAAGTTTATCATAAAAATGAAAATATTTAAGAGTTCATTATGGATATGGAGGTACCCGCACATGCTCCACATAATTACACATTTCTGAAATAATGGGGTTCATTTGAATTATTTTTGGCTTTACAGCAGATTTGTTGCTAGATTCGTCTTGCCCATAGACTTGAGACAAGGCCTAGTTGAGTCTGTTTGCTGAACCAATCGAACCCATAAGAAGATGCCGCAGAAGTGACACTGTTGGATCAAAAGATATTTTTTGAGGTAGAAAATTAATGAATGACATTCACTTTTAGGGCCCCTTTTAGAAATGATATTATATATACGCTATACTGTATATAATGCTTTTTGTGAACGGTCCTTGTTGTGGGGTGTGGGTGAACACTGGGGTGAGCTTCAGTTGCACGGTAGCGTGCTCGGTAGCGTGCTCGGTAGCGTGTTCGGTAGCGTGTTCGGTAGCGTGCTCGGTAGCTTGCTCGGTAGCGTGCTCGGTAGCTTGCACGGTAGCTTGCTCGGTAGCGTTGCGTACGGTGTTTAGCTGCGGTAGGCTCGGTAGCGTGCTCGGTAGCTTGCACGGTAGCGTGCTCGGTAGCGTGCTCGGTAGCGTGCACGGTAGCTTGCTCGGTAGCTTGCACGGTAGCGTGCTCGGTAGCTTGCACGGTAGCGTGCTCGGTAGCTTGCACGGTAGCTTGCTCGGTAGCGTGCACGGTAGCTTGCTCGGTAGCGTGCTCGGTGGCTTGCACGGTAGCGTGCTCGGTAGCGTGCACGGTAGCTTGCACGGTAGCGTGCTCGGTAGCGTGCTCGGTAGCATGCTTTGGTCGCTCTTAAAAAGCACTCTTCCCCACAGACTTCAGACTATCAGCAGCTGGACGCATTGAAATTACTCAGAGCTAAATCTGCTCTCCTGTCTCTTTCAGCAGAGAAGAGCAGCCCCAGCGTATTTCAGTCCTTCCTCCCCGCCCCCGCCCCCCACCCCCACCGAGATGAGGGGGTATCCATCTATCCATCTCCTTGCTCCTTGGCCCTTTCAAAGATGTAATAAATAAATCAGCTTTGGAAAAGGCCATCAAGGGCCACTGCTGCTGGTTCATAACTCATTTTCCTTATTTCCAGGGGTGAGCAGCATGCTGTTATATCAAATCGGTTACTGTTTATGGCCTAGTCATTTAAAAAGAGCAAACATGAGCCAGCCTGGGGCTAATTCAGATGAGCCATCAAATGCCTCCAACAAAACAAGGCTAGGCCAGCCTAGCTGAGCCGGACCCTGGGTACTATCAGGGGGAACAATCTCTCAGAATAACTGAGTAAGTAAGCATACATAATGGATCTACTGGCCATAAATGGTACTGCACCCTTGTTTTCCCACAAGTCCCAGAAGACACTCTCTCTCCACTGGGTCAATGAAACCTAAACTCAGTGCTTAATTCAGTGAAATATATTTTTTTGAAAATAAGAAGTTATGGCCCCAAATGTAGCAGTAATTACACCCATTGTATGTGCTTGTGCTGATTTAAACAAGCCTCTTATGAATCTTAACTGAGTTTGTCCAAGTCCTTTGCTTGAAGTAGACTGCGTCCTTGGGAGCTGTCCCCACACAAACAAACACATCTATCATATCTATCAAATTAATATCTGTTTAAATTTAGATTAAAATTGGTTTCTGAGGAAGACTATCCTCAGTCAAAACCAAAGCTGTTTGTGGGGCATTCTCAGAACCACACAGCTTATGATGGCCCACACACCTGCACCCGCCAGACTGAAAGTTTTCACCAGATGTCTTATTTTATTTTTCACCAAAGCCCATCATATTTTCAATCATTGGAAGTCTAGTTATCAACCAGCCTAAAATGACATCTTATTGGCTGACAGAAAGAGAGGATCTATGCACTGACCTGTGGCTAGAAAAACCTGAATTATATAATGTTGTGAGACCGATTTTCCAATTGGAACAGCTGGATGAAGGCCATATAAAAGACAGCTGGAAATTTCAGGACTTCCACTTTCCTGTAGGCGCTCGGGAATATGTAAATTCCCTACGGAAGAGTATTCCGGGCATTCAGACATCAGGGAATTCCAAACGGGAGAGAGCATTAGCCCCACTCTAAGTGGGGAGTCCACAGCGGTCCCTCGGATCCTAATTACTCTTTGTGTTCTGTCAGAGAGGTAATAAAGCCTTTCACTGAGACTGGATGCCAGAGACAAACTCTGAGCATCAGCCTGCACACTGTAACTGCAAAGAGCCCCAGCACTTTAGCCATATATGCCAACTGATAATCCCTGCAGTTCAGCATTTCTAACGAGAATTTGTTTATAGCAAGGGCCGTAAGCAAATGCTTTAAATGCCCCGTTGGGTTCCCTTTGCAGTTTGGATAGGAGGGGAAAGGGACTCGGCCTCGGGAACAATCTGCAGTGATTCCTTCACCCATAAAAGCAGCTGAGACCTGTAGACGCATGATTACTCTCAACCTGTTTGGGTTTACATTCCTTGATTAACAATAAAGCAACTCAATGGATAATCAATGCTATTACTTGAAAAAAAACCACCACAAAAGACAACTGGTAATCAGTACACCCATTGGTACAGATTATTCAGTGAATGAATGAATGGTTGATTCATCTGCTCCATACTGCTAACCCAGTCACTATTTCTCCTGAGAGCAGGCTAACAAAGCAGACTATTCCCACAGAGCAGGCTAACAAAGCAGACTATTCCCACAGAGCAGCCTAACAAAGCAGACTATTCCCAGTGAGAGCAGGCTAACGAAGCAGACTATTCCCACAGAGCAGGCTAACAAAGCAGACTATTCCCACAGAGCAGGCTAACAAAGCGGACTATTCCCACAGAGCAGGCTAACAAAGAGGACTATTCCCACAGAGAAGGCTAACAAAGCAGACTATTCCCACAGAGCAGGCTAACAAAGAGGACTATTCCCACAGAGAAGGCTAACAAAGCAGACTATTCCCACAGAGAAGGCTAACAAAGCAGACTATTCCCACAGAGAAGGCTAACAAAGCAGACTATTCCCACAGAGAAGGCTAACAAAGCAGACTACTCCCACAGAGCAGCCTAACAAAGCAGAATATTCCCACAGAGAAGGCTAACAAAGAGGACTATTCCCACTGAGAGCAGGCTAACAAAGCAGACTACTCCCACAGAGCAGGCTAACAAAGCAGACTATTCCCCCCACAGAGCAGGCTAACAAAGCAGACTATTCCCCCCACAGAGCAGGCTAACAAAGATGACTATTCCCCCCACAGAGCAGGCTAACAAAGAGGACTATTCCCACTGAGCAGGCTAACAAAGCAGACTATTCCCACAGAGCAGCCTAACAAAGCAGACTATTCCCCCACAGAGCAGGCTAACAAAGCAGACTATTCCCACTGAGAGCAAGCTAACAAAGCAGACTATTCCCACTGAGAGCAAGCTAACAAAGCAGACAGCAGGACGCAGAAACACTAAAGCCCTATTTGAGCACTATTCACATATCATCACTCTGCTCATTCAAGTGCTGCTAAAGCGCTATAAATGAAAAGCCACGTGCAGAAATATAAATAATGATGATCAGAAATTACATCAGAGGACTATAATCACGAAAGAACGGAACTGTGTGATCACCAAATCTCTTTGTTCCTTAGAATAATTGGAAGCCTCACTTCAAATAAATCTGGTGAATTATTGCTGACCTGTGACGCGGCTGTATCAAAGTGAATATATTTGGGATAATGAGACCTAATAACTTCCTCTCTGCTCACCTTTAACTGCTTACTGCCCACAGGCCAGCTTCAAAGCTAACGGCTCCAAAGTCAAAAGCCGCCAACCAAAAAACAACTGAATCTTCCCTTCCCAAAGCGCACGTCAACATGGCTTCTGTAAGCCGCTCAGCCCACCTCCAAACGGGTCAGCCTGGAGAGCAGAGGGCGAGGCTGACCTTTAAAACACACCAGCTACCTGATGTCTTGTGAGTTCCCGGTCAGACTCGATATATTTCAGCAGAGAGCAACGCTGTCCTGTTGGCACAAGTGACCTTTTTAAAAGCAGCACTGTCACCCCGCTGCAGATTAATCTGTAAAAGCCGCTGTTGAGGAATCGCCGATTGAGCGCAGCGTTCTGCAAACTGACCTTTTCCCGGAGGTTTTTCTGTTTGTTTCTCTGGGTGCCGTCAGCCTCCATCTCTGACCTGCTTATCCGCTCGTCCGGACTGAGGGACGCAGCGCGCAATCGAAAGGCACAGTTATGACAGCTCAGGCAAGATCAGCAAATGAAGGCATTAATGCTCTTTTATCTCTGTTGACTCCATTCCGATCCTCATTTGGAGAGAGCTGTGCCAGGGGCACGCCCAGCCCCCACCCCCCCACTACCCCTCCTCCCTCCTTCATTAAACCTCAATAGAGGGGCCGACCTGTTCGCTCGAGCGACAGATTTCATCGACATTTTGGATGCCCACCAGAAGAGGCACTTAACCAGACAGGCCATCCAATCCTCCTCAGATGGCACCACTAATGGGCAGAAGGATTCTGGATGACAACAGCATGTGACATCATTCTGCATGACATTTCAGTTCAACCATCTAGAGCCATACCCTGGGCAACGGAATCACTAATTGTGTTGCTACTGGATTTGATCAGAGACCATGTGGCTCATCCATAAGATTCATTCCCTTTTTAGACAACCTGACATGTATCAAAATGATTCATTGATTAAAAAAAGAACATCTTGACGGCATCAGTGTTCATGGACTACAGCAAACCTAAATCATTTCGGATGTGAAAATATCACCTGTCAATCAGTCAGAGGGGTGAATGCCTGCTGTGTGTGTGTGTGTGTGTGTGATAAACATGGTTCACCAGCTCTCACCTGGTGAACCAAACACACAGACCTAAACACACCTGGTCTGGTACGGGCATTCAGTCAGTATATGATCATTCTCTACATTATCCATTATCACTCTGTTTATCACTCTCTGTATCATCCATTATCACTCTCTGTATTGTCCAATATCACTCTGTATCACTCTCTGTATTATTCATTATCTCTCTGTGTGATCCATTATCACTCTCTGTATCATCCATTATCACTCCCTGAATGATCCATTATCACTCCCTGTATAATCCATTATCGCTCTCTGTATCATCCATTATCACTCCCTGTATGATCCATTATGACTCTCTGTATCATCCATTATCACTCCCTGTATGATCCATTATCACTCCCTGTATGATCCATTATCACTCCCTGTATAATCCATTATCGCTCTCTGTATTATCCATTATCCCTCTCTGTATGATCCATTATCCCTCTCTGTATGATCCATTATCCCTCTCTGTATGATCTATTATCACTCTGTATGATCCATTATCATCCGATATCCATTATCCCTCTCTGTATGATCTATTATCACTCTGTATGATCCATTATCCCTCTCTGTATGATCCATTATCCCTCTCTGTATGATCCATTATCCCTCTCTGTATGATCCATTATCCCTCTCTGTATGATCATTATCCTCCTGTAGACCTATCCCTCTCTATGATCTTGTTTACTGCCTTACGCTATGCTTACGCTCTAAAGAAACTAATTTATTGAATTTAGAAAAACACACTTTCTGCCTACAACCTCTGAAATAAATGAATTAAGTATAAAACAAACTCCATTAGTATAAAACAAACAGAAATAATTAGGCCTATAGGCCTTTACATTAAGGGAAATGAAAGACATGCTATGGTGGTGTAGGCTATTGGCTTTTAATACACCGTTTTATGTGTCCTGGTTTTAACGCGGAATACCAAACGGGTGGTTACGTTTCCTGCAGCACTGAATAGCTGATCTGATCTGAATACTCATTGCACAAATGCACATAAACGTCCTCGCTTGCTTTTCCAATAAAGTTAAGGAGATTAACTGAATACTTTCAATTACAAAACCATTAGCTCACGTTCAGAACTCTGTCACTCTTCCCCTCTCTCCTGCTAGCGCCCACCGGTGGTTAAAAGCAGAGACTACATCTCCTGGCAAGAAGGGGGGGGGGGCACATGTAGAAGAGAGCATGTTTTAGAATCTGCAGAAATGATAGGACACACCATCACAGTAGTTATTCATTCTATAACTGGAAACACAACTGTTTTTAAGAGGACAACATTCATTTGAAACGAAACCGGAAAAGGGTATTGAAATGTTTGGCTTTTTAAAATCGGCAGTATAATGGATATATTGTTGATGGTGATAGCCTCCCATTCAGACAGGAAAAATGTTCTGGCTGGTTTGTAAATGTCAGAAAGTAGCTAAACGTACTTGGCCAGTTTTAGGATAAGAATTAGCTGAGGACACCTCCTGAATTTTCCTAGCAACTGCTATGGTCATTTTTACTTGCTTAGCTGACTTTTTGGAATTCCGAAGTAGACTGAGAGTTCCACCAATGCTAAGTCAATGGAGATCATTAAAAATGTTTTGTTTGTAAAAAGTATTAATTGCAAAGCTTAACAAAGCAGCAGTAAGCTAACCCCAAGAGAACTTGAACAGATTTTCCAGTAAGAAGAGATGGAAGCCGAAGTTTCCCCACAGGTGGAAGGATGGATGACTGGATGTATGGATGGATGCATAGATAGCTTCTATCAGGGGGAGGCACAGCTGGTAGGTTCTTTCACCCCAAAAAAGGTTCAGTTTGAGCATTCGACTACAGAATAAAATATTCACTTGAACTGTACACACATTCAACACAACGGGACACCACTGCATAACACTTCTGCAAAGTGTGATATAAACACACGGTTCAGTCTGTGTTCCTCAACAACTGGCCATCAATTTCAGTGCTTCTCCGTCTCAGTGTTTTACAGTGCTCCACAGTTCCAGTGCTTCTCATTCCCTGTGGTTCTCGGTCCTGATTTTACAGAAGTGCTTTCCCAGGTACCTCTGCCAGTGCACCTCGGAGGGGCGGGGTCAGCCCAGCACGGGACTCCGCCTCCCAGCCCTTCCTCATCACCGAGTCAAACAGAACCAGTCTTTCCACACGGCACAAGTCACAACGTCTAAACAGCATCAAATTCACACCCCTAGTACAGCAAAGTTCACCTGCTGCACAGAAATATATGAGCTGAGATCTCTAGTCAGAAAGTCTTTTAAAAAGTCAGCACGCCAACTTTTAAACAAAAAAGAGAAATCTGGCCGTGGGGTTTTAGGGAGGTGTAAAGAAGAAGAGAATAATAAGAGGAAGGTGGGGGAGGTGAGGAACTTCACAACCGTTTTTCCAAAAACAGGCTTGGCTGCACGGAGCGGTGGCCTTTGATGCCGGAGCAGAGGAAAGGGTTCTCTGGAGAGACGTTAAGATGCAGAGAGGAGGAAAAAAGGAGGAAAAGAAGAATCAGCCTTCAAAGCACACAGAGCGTGCTCCACACCCCCCCGCCCCCCCCCAAATCTCCCACAAAAATAACCCAAATAAAGAAATATAAACCTGCCGAAACTACGTGGCAGAACTCACATCAGAGCGGATGAAACAGGAGCGACTTATAAAGCCAATCACAGAAGAGCTGTGTCATGTGACCCCACATTATGAGCAGCCAATGAGGAGAGAGCAGCACACAGTGAGTGCAGACTGACACCCAAAGGGACGCTGTTTAAATAACGCAGCGGATGGAAAGCCAGGGCTCCTGTTCACAGGCGTCAGAACGGACCCAGGCGCTCCCCAATTCCCCCCGCCTGTGTCCCGTCTGCACAGCAGAAAGGGCAGAACATTTTTGGCTTTGAACAGGTCGTCTCCTCCGCCTCAAACAGCACAATCAGTCCTAAACGCTCCAGAGATGCAGACCTCAAACAGCACAATCAGTCCTAAACGCTTCAGAGATGCAGACCTCAAACAGCACAATCAGTCCTAAACGCTCCAGAGATGCAGACCTCAAACAGCACAATCAGTCCTAAACGCTCCAGAGATGCAGACCTCAAACAGCACAATCAGTCCTAAATGCTCCAGAGATGCAGACCTCAAACAGCACAATCAGTCCTAAATGCTCCAGAGATGCAGACCTCAAACAGCACAAGCAGTCCTAAACGCTCCAGAGATGCAGACCTCAAACAGCACAATCAGTCCTAAACGCTCCAGAGATGCAGACCTCAAACAGCACAATCAGTCCTAAACGCTCCAGAGATGCAGACCTCAAACAGCACAATCAGTCCTAAACGCTCCAGAGATGCAGACCTCAAACAGCACAATCAGTCCTAAACGCTCCAGAGATGCAGACCTCAAACAGCACAATCAGTCCTAAACGCTTCAGAGATGCAGACCTCAAACAGCACAATCAGTCCTAAACGCTCCGGAGATGCAGACCTCAAACAGCACAATCAGTCCTAAGCGCTCCAGAGATGCAGACCTCAAACAGCACAATCAGTCCTAAGCGCTCCAGAGATGCAGACCACAAACAGCACAATCAGTCCTAAACGCTCCAGAGATGCAGACTGAATCGAGGGGCTTGATCACCAGAACACAGGCATTTCATATCAGTGCATCACCATGGGGGGGGACTACACACTGGAGATTAAACACGCACCCTAAACACAACCTATTATTATTATTGTTATGAAAAAGGCACACAGTGGCTCTACACTGTCACATAGTGGCTGAGCCTCAAGTTCAGATGAAGGTCACAGAAATCAGAGCGAGATCACAGCTTGCAGGAAGTGAATAATGTCTCCAACAGTCACTTCCTGCCGGGAGGCGGCGGCAGTTCGTTAGAGCGGTGGAGCGCGTGGCGGAGCGAGGGGGCACGGTGAGGACACGCTCCGTTCGGAGGTCCCGTCCTCACACAAGGTGCGCGCATCTGATGGACCACCGCTCCTATCAGAGCACTGGCTCCGTCCCCCCTCACACCACACCTCGCGCACTCCCCCTACATCACTCACGCACCCCCCCTCACACACAGCACACCACACACACCCCTCACACACACACGCACACACACACACACACCACACACGCATATACACACACACACGCACACACACACCACACAACCCCCCTCACACCACACGCACACACACCCCCCCACACACACACGCACACACACCCCCACACACACACGCACACACACACACACACACACACACTCACACACAACACAACCACCCCGACACACACCCCCTCACACACACAGCACACAACCCCCCACGCACACACACACACAGAACCGCACACACACCCCCCTCACACACACACACACAGCACACGCCCCCCTCACACACACACACGCACACGCACACACCACACACACCCCCACACACACACACCACACACACACCCACCCCCTCACACACACACGCACACACACACCCACCCCCTCACACACACACACACACACACACACACACACACACACACCCACGCGCACACACACGCACTGCCTTAGCCCTCACGACACAGCAAGAGGCCAGCTGCAATTATTACACATTCTACAAATATAATTATGAGTGAGAGCATGTGAGCATGTGTGTGTGTGTGTGTGTGTGTCCACACAGCAGAGTGTATGCCTTGCGTGGCCTTCCGGAGTACAATTAAAATGAGAGAAAGCTAAATCAATGAGCAAAGATATGCCTTATCATTATCCATTAGCTACTCCGGCTGCCCCTTTTAAAAAAACTTCAGAAGCAATTTGCAGTAATGCTAGGGCCTGTAATTCTGCTGCTGTCTGCTGCTGCTATCGACAGGGGTTGTAATTGCCATTTTGCTCATAGGTGATTGATAGGAACATAAAGTAACGAGGGGGGAATAATGATGTCAGAGAGAAGGATGGACTCGCTCAGTGTGCTTCCTCAGGATGCTCTACACTGTACCTCCCCCCCCCCCCCCCCCCAAGATGATCCACATCCCTGCGTGTGTGTGGGTGTGTGTGTGTGCGTGCGTACGTGCTACGTGTGTGGGGGGGTGAATAATGATGTCAGAGAGAAGGATGGACTCGCTCAGTGTGCTTCCCCCCCCCCAAGATGATCCACATCCCTGCGTGCGTGTGTGTGTGGGTGTGTGTGTGCATGCGTTCGTGCTGTGTGTGTGTGTGTGTGTGTGTGTGTGGGGGGGTGAATAATGATGTCAGAGAGAAGGATGGACTCGCTCAGTGTGCTTCCCCCCCCAAGATGATCCACATCCTGCGTGCGTGTGTGTGTGTGGGTGTGTGTGTGCATGCGTACGTGCTGTGTGTGTGTGTGGGGGGGTGAATAATGATGTCAGAGAGAAGGATGGACTCACTCAGTGTGCTTCCTCAGGATGCTCTACACTGTACCCCCCCCCCCGCCCCGAGCCCTACCTGTCTGAACACCTGAACACTCACCGTGCTGAGCCCTACCTGTCTGAACACCTGAACACTCACCGTGCTGAGCCCTACCTGTCTGAACACTCACCATGCCGAGCCCTACCTGTCTGAACACTCACCATGCCGAGCCCTACCTGTCTGAACACCTGAACACTCACCGAGCCGAGCCCTACCTGTCTGAACACCTGAACACTCACCGAGCCGAGCCCTACCTGTCTGAACACCTGAACACTCAGCGTGCCGAGCCCAGCCTGTCTGGAGCCACTCTGCTATTCATGCCCGACAAGCACCCCTACTGTTACCCCCACCTGGGTTAAAAAGCCCATAAATACCTCTTTCCTCACACACACCTGAAAATAAACACAAACACACACACGCACGCACGCACGCACGCACATACATACATATATACACACACACACACACACACACACACATGCAAAAGCTAGAAAAAATCCTAGCACTTCAAACAGATTCTGTGATTTCCCGATTGACTCTTTCAAAGGGAGAATATCAAAAGAAATGAGTTTTAGTTTCTGCATGCTTATTGGAACCCTGTGCTGCTTTCTCCTGGCCCAGCGATCAGGCCTGAACCAAAGGGCTCCAGGCACAAAGCAGCCATAATCCTTTTTTGTTATTTCCTGTCAAATACATTCGATTCCTCTGACATTATCAAGGGCCTTTTTCTCTCCTCTTTCCTGGGAGTAATAAATCATACAGGAGTCAACAGCATCACGAAATGCCACACTCACAAACAGCCCCCCACCCATCCCCCAGCCCCGACACCACCCCGCCCCACCCCATCCCAGCCCCCACTCACAAACAGCCCCCCACCCATCCCCCAGCCCCCACACCACCCGCCTCTCTGTCCCTCTGTCCCTCTCCCCCTCTACCCCCTCTCTCCCTCCGCACACAGGATGCGCCCCCTCGCATGTGGCCTACCTGCCGATACGAGCTGATGGATTCCGTCACACCTGCAGCAGGAGGAACTGAAGGCCAGAGCCCCTCGACCCTGACGCCGTTCTGACGCCGTTTCCGCTAAACCCGCCGTGGTTAACTGATGGCCGTCCGCGGCGGCTCCACAGAACACCGGCCTGCCGATGCTAACTCGATAGACTTAATTAAACCGCTCAAAAGCCCTGTCAGCTCCCAGAGACCGAGAGGCGGTCTGAGCGTGTGCGGGGAGCGGACTGAGCGCGTGCGGGGAGCGGACTGAGCGCGTGCGGGGAGCGGTCTGAGCGCGTGCGGGGAGCGGACTGAGCGCGTGCGGGGAGCGGTCTGAGCGCGTGCGGGGAGCGGACTGAGCATGTGCGGGGTTAGGGAAGGCGCGGGTGCTTCTAATGAAAGCGTTTCTTCAGTCGGTTATTTAATGAAGGTCAGGTGTCCGCAGTACCTGCAGCTCACTCACCATCACATCGGCCAATCAATCAATCTCAATTTAGCGCTAAACACAACACGCCTGTCGCCATGGTGCTGTTTAACAGCAGAAAGGAAACACACAGCAACGTGCAACAGACGCTACATAAACAGGGAAACGCCGCCCACACAAGAACACCGAGAGGCGCTATACGGTACTGGATTAAAGATTCACAACTGTGTGTGTGAATGATATGATGTTTCTAAAGGATGAGAGAAGTGTGAGTGTGTTTCAGGCCTTTAAAGCAGAGTGCATTTGATGTAGGATAAGAGTAAATAACAGGACAGGGGACATTAATGACCACTATATCCACACAAAACAAACAACTTTCTCCTTCAGACGTCTGTTCCAAAGAAACTTTGGTTACTTCAATGATGCACAACGTTTTGCATTGTGATGAAGTCTGGAACTACCTGACCATGAAAGGATGTGTCCCTTCCAGAAACTTACAGCGCAGAAACAAAAAAAACAAAACAAATCACCTTTAAAACAGATAAAAGCAAAGTAGCTCAAAGTAACCAATGAGAGAGAGTCCTTCACTTCACTTCTGCCACCATCACTTTTGATTGAATACAGGCGGTGTTAAGAAAAAGAGCAGGTCTGTTACACTGACAAAAAAAATATATATATATATTTTTATGATTTTGAAGAAATAAAGTCTTTCGCCTAAATTTTCTGAGCAGCTGAGCCCATCCTGTTTGGCGTGTGGAGTTCAGACACGCGCTCCCACCAGTCGAACCCGAGGCTGGGAGACGGCTTCATACGAGGGCTCATCTGCAGGTAGCTTCCAGCAGAAGGCTGGATTCATTAAATCTGCAGATCTGCACGGCGACACAGCAGGAATGGCCCCCGAGAGCCAGAAAGGCCGTCTCGCACTAATGACCTCATCAGTACAGGCCGTCTCGCACTAATGACCTCATCTGTACAGGCCGTCCGCAAACGGACCTTTTATATCACAGACAGGGCCGGGTCCACAGCTGAGAGGCACTCCCGCGATGGACAGGAGGATTAGCGCTACGATCCGGACCGAACAGACACTCTCACAGTCATACAAAACCTGAACAATTCCAAAGAAAGCAAACAGCACCATAAGTGATTATCCTGATGGCCTGCTGTTTCACAGAACTACGCACTTTACAAACCACCAGAGGCAGAAGCATTTCAAACCCACACAAAAATAGAAAGTACTTACGCTGAGAAATGAAATGCAGTTCTGAGCGCACAGATGATGTTTCCGTACCGCTCTGTTTTTAACTGAAAAGCCGTAATGGGTGAAAAACTGGCCGAGCGTTTGTGAAAACATAAACGAACACTTACGTTTTTAAATCACCGGGCAGAATGAAATGTGCGACTGTAACAGGTGACACTGAGCCAGAACACCGAACCCCAGGTTAGCACGTTTCTGTTAAATATCATTACGGGGGACAACGAGCCCTTCAGGCTCAGGAGCTGCAGGTTTAGCACAGAAACGAGCGCCCAATCAGGGGAGCAGAAACGAGCACCCAATCAGGGGAGCAGAAACAAGCGCCCAATCAGGGGAGCAGAAACGAGCGCCCAATCAGGGGCGCAGAAACGAGCGCCCAATCAGGGGCGCAGAAACGAGCGCCCAATCAGGGGCGCAGAAACGAGCGCCCAATCAGGGGCGCAGAAACGAGCGCCCAATCAGGGGCGCAGAAACGAGCGCCAATCAGGGCGCAGAACGAGCCCAATCAGGGGCGCAGAAACGATGCGCCCAATCAGGGCGCAGACAACAGCGCCCAATCAGGCGCAGAAACGAACGCCCAATCAGGGCAGAAGACGAGCGGCCAATAGGGGCAGAACAAGCGCCAATCAGGGGTGAGAAACGACACCCAATCAGGGGAGCAGAAACGAGCGCCCAATCAGGGAAAAAACAAGCGCCCAATCAGGGGAGCAGAAACAAGCGCCCAATCAGGGGAGCAGAAACGAGCGCCCAATCAGGGGAGCAGAAACAAGCGCCCAATCAGGGGAGCAGCGATGAGTGCCCAATCAGGGGACCGGTAATGAGCTCCCAATCAGGGGAGCAGAAACGAACGCCCAATCAGGGGAGCAGAAACGAGCGCCCAATCAGGGGAGCAGAAACAAGCGCCCAATCAGGGGAGCAGAAACAAGCGCCCAATCAGGGGAACAGAAACGAGTGCCCAATCAGGGGACCGGTAATGAGCACCCAATCAGGGGACCGGTAATGAGCACCCAATCAGGGGACCGGTAATGAGCACACAATCAGGGGAGCAGAAACGAGCTCCCAATCAGGGGAGCAGAAACGAACGCCCAATCAGGGGCAGCAAACGAGCTCCAATCAGGGGAGCAGAAACGAACGCCCAATCAGGGGAGCAGAAACGAGCTCCCAATCAGGGGAGCAGAAACGAACGCCCAATCAGGGGAGCAGAAACGAACGCCCAATCAGGGGAGCAGAAACGAGCTCCCAATCAGGGGAGCAGAAACGAACGCCCAATCAGGGGAGCAGAAACAAGCTCCCAATCAGGGGAGCAGAAACGAACGCCCAATCAGGGGAGCAGAAACGAGCGCTTTTCTCCCACGCCTGAGGAAGACATCACGAATGCTTCCTGACCCGAAATTACTGCTTTAATTACACATGCAAATCTGCCCCTTCTACCAAGCATCTATGCAAAGTGTTACTGTGAGACGTTCAAACATTATCTCTGAGGCCGTCCAGGAGTGTGTGTGTGTGTGTCTGTGTACTGTCTGTGTGTGTGTGTGTGTATGTGTCTGTGTACTGTGTGTGTGTGTGTGTGTATGTGTCTGTGTACTGTGTGTGTGTGCGTGTGTGTGTGGGGGATGGGTGGTTGATTTGACCCTCTCTCTTCATCCTTGCCTTGTGTCTGTTCAGTGTGGTTTGCAGTTTTCAGGCAGACATTAACTCTCACCTCTGCCACGGACCCAAAGGATGAAACAGGCTGTTCTCAGGAGAGCCCTCTGTAATTACAAGGATGGTGGGGCTTAGCAGGAAGTGATGTCGTTCACGGTGGGAAAAAGCACCTGCTCAGACAGAAGTGTGAACAGGGTGTCGTGGTCTAATCCTGGCAGTCCCAGGGGTTACCAGCCCCCTGCAGGTTGAGTGCTGCAGTGCGGGTCAATGCGTTTTCAGTGGAAACTGCTGTCTGCTGACCTTAGAAAGATACAAGGAGGTCAGAGGATTCCTGGAGGGCCCAATAACCATCAGCTTCCATCAGCTGGAGCTCGTCAGTCTGCTCAGCGAGCATAAGCGTCTCACGCGTATCTGCAGGGAGGAGAGTCGTCTGCGCTCAAAGACCTGGGGCTCCAATCGCTTATTTTATCCGTCCTCATCTCCCCGAACCTCGTCTGACCCAGAAATCGATCAAGGTCCACCATCTTTAAGGACATTCCGATCCGTAAATGCTCCTCAGAGGAGAGAGGAGTGAGGAGGATGCTTCAGCGAGGATCCATGAGTCATCACTTTGCTGAAGCTCACTCTACTTTCCCGCCATTTTGTTCATCCTCACGCCAGAACTCCATGCGCTTGTGTCACTCCGCCCCCGGCTGACCCTGGCTGTTCTCTGAACTCAGGGAGTAAGGGGGGGGGGGTAGTAAAGGGGTCGTCTTCTGCTGAGATTTGGGACTTACTGACGTTAAAATGCAATTAAGATGGAGCGGGCGGCGGATGGATGGGTGGGGTGGGGTGGGGATGGGTGGGGCGGGGATGAGTGGGGATGGGTGGGGATGGGTGAGGATGGGTGGGGTGGGGTGGGGATGGGTGGGGCGGGGATGAGTGGGGATGGGTGGGGATGGGTGGGGTGGGGATGGGTGGGGATGAGTGAGGATGGGTGGGGATGGGTGGGGATGGGTGGGGATGGGTGGGGCGGGGAGGGCGAAGATGGGTGGAGTGGGGAGATGGGGCGGCAGGGGGCCAATTGCAGTATGGTAATCAGAGACTTAAAGAAGCGCCACACGTTCATCTGCCTCCAGCTGCGCTTCACCGCCTGAATCAATAAAAGTGAGGAATTCAATTACATATCTGCACTTCCCACAGCGAAGGGAAATGAATGCACCCATTTCCAGCACAGGAACATTTGTTTTCTACAAAGCGAACTGTCTCAAACTCGTCCCGTTCTATTTGCCTTCTCAGAAATAACTGAGGAGACGTGCACCAGGCCCAAAGAGACTCGTTTTTTCCCCTCCAAAAAAGTCATAAAAAGCGTAATGGGTTTTTTTGTCCCCAACTATAAAAACTTCATATGCTTATTGCCGCTCAGAGCGTTAGGATCAGCATGTCTGTCTGATCTCTCTGTTCATACTGAGCGAACAGCGGATTACCCTGAGGGATTAATAATCACACAGCTGCACGAATGAGAGAGAGAGAGAGCAGCCACTCATTCTGCACCAATCAGAGGAGCCTAAGCAGTCTGAGCTGCACCAATCAGAGGAGACTAAGCAATCTGAGCTGCACCAATCAGAGGAGCCTAATCAGTCTGAGCTGCACCAATCAGAGACTAAGCAATCTGAGCTGCACCAATCAGAGGAGACTAAGCAGTCTCAGCTGCACCAATCAGAGGAGACTAAGCAATCTGAGCTGCACCAATCAGAGGGGCCTAATCAGTCTGAGCTGCACCAATCAGAGGGGCCTAATCAGTCTGAGCTGCACCAATCAGAGGAGCCTAATCAGTCTGAGCTGCACCAATCAGAGGAGCCTAATCAGTCTAAGTTCTGCAGAGGCAGCGGTGTGGAACCCCTGAGCGTAGAAACACTGCTCTCTGCAGAGCATGCAGCCGTGTGGAGAGTCCTCATTGGACTGAGCCGTCAAACTAACAGGTTAAATACAAACTTAAACATCACGGTCAGGCAGGGAGCCAGTGGACAGTGTGAGTCTGGTGCCTTTCTGCACGTTGTGCACAGGAAGGCTTCATAAAGAGTGTTCAGCTCCACACCTCCGCTAGCTGAGCACACGCGTTGACACGCCCCTGACTGATGTGGCTGTGGGGAGAGATTCACTCCAATGAGCACAATGCTCAGCTCCTCAGCCAAAACAACCCCCAAACTCTCCTGTGTGAGAGAGAGAGCGAGTGTGAGAGAGAGAGAGAGGTGTGTGAGTGAGGGAGGTGTGTGAGTGAGAGAGGGAGGAGTGCGTGTGAGAGGGAGGTGTGTGAGTGAGAGAGGGAGGAGTGTGTGTGAGAGACTGAATGAGAGGAGGTGCTTGTGAGGGAGTGTTTCTGAATAAACAGTTTGGGAGGTGGGGAGCATGTGAAGGTGTGTAAGAGTGAAAGAGGAGGTGGTCAGAGGGAGACAGGGACAGAGGAGGTGCTGCAGTGTTTGTGTGTAAAACAGGGGCATTGTAGGTAAAAACAGGGGCATTGTGGGTAGGAAAGTCTGTGACCTCCTGCACCTCTCAGTGTAAATGCCTCCCTCAGCAGAAGCTGCAGCCATGTCGGCAGAACCAAAGTTTATCCACGCTGGACGCACCCCTCCCCCCCCCCAAAAAAAAACAAAAACTCCATCAGCAAGACACCTATGCACTTCCTCTTATGCATTTCTGATTGGACATAAACTTGTCCAATAAAATGAAAGCAGCGCACAGCTGGCCTCTTTAGGGCCCTCAGAAGACCAAAGACCCAACAGTGGTTTTTATTGCTGTTGCCTAGCAATGCCTCACCAAGCCACATATGTACAAACGCAGATGAATATGAAATTCAAATAAGCTTGGGAAAAGAGGTATGAAAAACAGCTCCACACCATAAGACATTAAAGACCCTGAGCAATTACTTTTTTATTGCATTTAAAGCGTTCATTAAGCCTCAAGGTAAAGATGTATACTTTTTTTGTGTTTATAACCAGGAAAAAAAATACAATTTCCTTATGTCATTTCAGCATTAGATGTCTGTAAGCATATCCATGGTATGGCACACGTGCGCGTTTTCTATGGATGGTGAGCGAGCACGATGGAGCCAGTCTTTGGAAACAAACCACGTAAAAAATAAAAAATAAAAAATAAAAAATAAAGTGAAAAGGTGTTTTTCCACCAGATAGTCTAGACATAGTTTCAGGGCAGGGCTTTCTGAGTACGAGAGCGGCGCAGCGGTAATCTTCCGCGAGTTTAAGGAGCAGAGGAGAGGTCGTTGTCTGAATCCCGATCAGTGGTTCTGGGCTGTATTTAGTTTGGCGCGGCGTGTCGGCGCGTCCGCCGGTTCCTTCGCTCCTGCGCCACTCGCGCCGCTCGCCGATAATTGCGATGCAAATTTCTCATGCGGTTCTTTGAAAACCAATTACCATCTGGGTCGCTAAAAAAACTCCCGAGCTCGGGCTGGCGACCAGCGCGGCGGAATGTATTTACAGCAGCATATGTCCTCATAGCGACTGGGGAATGTTTAAAAAAGGGAACACGTACCTGACTCTGTACGAAAATCTGTTCAGGCAGGAGCGTAATAAACACATCGCTTGTGCTGCACAAATGGCCGTCATTAGAGACAGATGAACCACGATGCAATCACGATAATGAGTAGCGCGGAAGGACGAAAGGTCCCATTGGCTCCTTTGTAGTTTACCTGAGATTGAATAGCGTTCTTAATGCGGGTAATTTCCGGATATGACGTAATTTTCCCGTTGTTTGTAACGTGATTGTAGCATGCAATTTGTTTCACAGCATAACCGAAGCAGCAGGTGTCAGGAAGTAATTCGGAGAAATAATAGTCAAGTCTAGTCAAGACGATAGGAGTCAAATCATTGGGACTATAATTATTTCACCAATAGAGGGCACTTGTAGCGAAGTAAATTGCAGCGGTGACGCTCTGTCCTCTAAATGTCCTCGTTTGCTGCTGCGTTCAGGGCACATTGCTCAGCATAGTCCGGCGTTTTCATCATTTATTAGTTCCCAAGCGCTGGGATCAAAGCGCATTTCTCAGTCTTTCTACGGCCAAGATATAATTGCTGTAAAAATGAGTCAGACTTAACGAGCAGTTCACAGCTCAACAGCGTAAGAGCAGCTCAGAAACATCAGACTAAGTGTGCTCCAGCTCTGGAGTGCAGTGCATTCCAGGTCACTCCAGCGCCTCTGGATGTTCCAAGCTGATGCATTCTACTTTTGCTGATCACTTTAAGAAGTTCAAATGCACCTTTGGATAAAATCTAAACTTTTGATTTGACAACAACAACAAAAAAAACCACATAGGTCTTATTATTCCTTCCACTCCTCCCCGTTTCACAAAATTCAGCTAAATCCTGAAACCAGTTACCACTGGGAACTGGAGACACTAATTAGGAAATGTATTTATTGTCACATGACACTCAAGACGTCAGTAAAACGTGCAGACGTATAATTTAAGTGCAGTAACGCACGTCATCTGTACTCTAAGTGGACAGTGTTTTTGGGGGCAGTTTCATTATTACATACGGTTAGAGACCTTATCAAGCGACGAACTTTACTGTATATTTATACGCTGATATACGAAGTTCGTTAGATGTCAAGTACAACGGCAGGCCTACGGAATCGAACCTGACTTGTTCAGCCAGTTCCTACCACTGTGCTAACCCGTCTCGTATAGTGAAAGAATGGCTATACCAGAGGTTGCAGGTTTGATTCACAGCTGGGGCACAGCCAGTTGTACCCTTGGATAAATTTCTTAACCCAAGTTGCTTTTTAAAAATATTCAGCTAAATAAGTAGATTGCATGTACAATGTAAGCTTGTGTATAAACATTTTAAAATGTTGATGAAGACTCAGCGGACACCTGATGCACAGAGTGGCAGCTTCGTCTCCTCAGAAATGAATTAACTGGTGACCAGGCTGCCTGTGCTAAAGGCCTGGTAAAAACAGCCCCTTCAATGGGCCAGTTAGCCCCAACAGCTGCACCTGAACGTACATACTGTGCTATTTCCAGAAAAACAACCCCAGATCAGTTTCACTGCTGTTCTCCCTTCTGATCTTTCCCAGAGTTAAGAGAACAGGTGCGTCTGTTCAACAGACCTTACAGGAATTTCAAAGGCAACGCGATGTAAATACAGTATTAAAGTATGTACAGTATGGGCCCTGTTGATGGGGCTGTAGTTCTGCCTGAAATGGAGGTGGTCTTCTCCAGATATCAGCCGGGTGAAATGGCGAAAGATTTCAGCTTCAGAGCAGGGGTCTGCAGAGGGATTTCCCAACTGTCTGAGCGGGAAATCACTCCTCCTGAGCTGGTCTAATTTTGGTCTCACGCTGGTCTCACGCTGGTCCCACGCTGGTCCCGCGCTGGTCCCGCGCTGGTCTAATGTTGGTCTCACACTGGTCTCATGCTGATCTCACGGTGGTCTCACGCTGGTCTCACGCGGTCTATGTTGGTCTCACGCTGGTCTCACGCTGATCTCACGCTGATCTCACGCTGGTCTCATGTTGGTCTAATGTTGGTCTCACACAATGTGCTTTTCCTGCATCTTCGTTTGACTGACTGAACTGAACCATCATTGTGTGTTGCTTATTATTTAACTGTAAATCAAACACATCCTTGATCAACAACATTGCATCCAAGGTGTATCTGACCTTGTGTCTTTGCTCACTTATTCCTCTTACACTCATCTAAAGTTCAGTGATTCCTGTAAATATACTAAGCTTAGCCTAAACTGATTTTGATAAACATCAAGTACATACAAATAATGTAATACAAAGTGTACTGTTTAAGACATCCAGTCAAACTGGTATTACATATTTTTAAGAGCTGAAACCTATTAAACAAAACAATTAATATCATTAATTTAACAGATTAATGTAATCTGATTTAGATTTCCCATCATTTTTCTGCGGAGTTGGTTCATTAATGCACATACTCCTGTGCTAATGCATATTTAAACAGGCAGCAGTTTACATGTTGAAGCAGCAATTAATTTAGTGTTGAAATTTTGTGCTGAAACTTTAAGAACAGCGTGTAATTTAATGCGTCTTCTCTCAGGGCCGAATGCGAAGCTAACGCTGCTCAGCTTTTATCTGCAGTCAGCTCGCCTCATCCCCAAACCCATAAATTCTTGCATTTTTAATAAACACCTTCAGCTTCCAATTAAGTGTTGCATTTAAACTGTAATGTTGAGGGGAGAATAGGACTCAAAATATTCACTTAACCCCTCGCCCCACCACCAAAAGAAAAGAATGTAAATAAAATCCAAATCCCATCTGCTATGTCCCCAAACCCTGTCCTTTCTGGTCATCAGCTGCCCAAATTGATCCCCCGTGTCACAGTGGTAGTGAACTTCAGGGGGGGGAAGAATTTGAATGGACATATTGCACACACCCATCACACAGCTGTTTGTCTCATTTGTACATGTTCTGAACTGATCTCAGAACACAGCTCTATAGAGATTTGAGTGCCCACTAAAGCAGAGAGAAACATTTAATAATAAAGAGAATGTCCTTGTTTACTCGAGTACCGTCTCCATAAATTCAAATATAATAGCTTTTTTTTTTTTTTTGTTGCCTTTTTCCATTTTTTTTAGGTTATGAAAACACTCTAATGAATTGCCTCTCTGCTGGGGATACCCAGATCAGAGATACCCCATCCCTTTTCTCTTTTATTTTACCCTCAAAATTAATTGCAGGACAATGGCTGGCAAGCAAATAACCCCCCCCATCCCCATCCTCTCCCCCCCCCCCCCCATCCCCATCCTCTCCCTGCTCCATAAATCTAGCAGGACAGTCATGGGGGTGGGGGGGTTAAAAACGGCCAAGCCAGCTATTCTACAATGGCAATAAAAGAATCATATGTTTTGGGCCGTCTGACATTTATGAAGATTGATCATTAAAATCCACACGGACGATCGCGGAGCACTCTCTATTCATCAGGATAATGAAGGCAGTGCTTCTTTAATGGCAGGATTTTGATACATTTAGCGAAAGGAAAAAGGACGGGGGGGGGGGGGGATCGGCTCAATCGGAGAGGTAAATGACTGGCTGGCAAACAGAGGAGTTTTATTAGAAACACGGAAAATCAATCCTGAGCACCAGAATCCCGGCCTTCTGGGAGGAGAATTATTATAATGTACTTCACGAGCACCATGCTTTTATTTTCCCATTTGGCTTTTCCAGAACGTGGTGGGATTCTCAGGACAGAATCAGAGGTACAAATGCATCAGCAGTGGAGGTTGGTTCATAACTCACAAACCTTCTGAACTCTCACAAGGAGAGATACACAAAATGGCTGTCCTGTCATAAATCTCTTAATTCCAAATGTTGGCAAAGAGCTACAGGATGTGTGTAGACTGTAGAGGAATCACACTGACCAATGAGAGCCCAGCGTTCTCCTACATACCTCGGTGAGGCGGAAACTGCTTTGTGTTTATAGTTGACTGGGGAAACCGCTCATTTCCACGGGTAAATAAGATGGAGAAAAACACAGGAACTGCAAAGCCAGCCACTAAAGCCAGAGTACTGGAACACCAGGACACAGTGCGCATTATCCCAGCACTCAAACGGGTCTTTCTGGAACAATCTCTGGCCCGGAGGTCCCTGCTGTGTGATGAAGCCGAGCGGAGGGCGGTTTCTGACACGGAGAGACTGACCCACACGGGCGTGCCAGAGAGAGAGAGAGAGAGAGAGAGAGACTGACCCACACGGGCGTGCCAGAGAGAGAGAGAGAGAGAGAGAGAGACTGACCCACACGGGCGTGCCAGAGAAGAGAGAGATGACCAAGGGCGTGCCAAGAGAGAGAAGAGAGAGAGAGAGAGACTGACCCACACGGGCGTGCCAGAGAGAGAGAGAGAGAGAGAGAGAGACTGACCCACACGGCGTGCCAGAGAGAGAGAGAGAGAGAGAGAGAGAGGAGAGAGACTGACCCACACGGGCGTGCCAAGCAGAAGAGAGAGAGAGAGAGAGAGAAGCTGACCCACACGGGCGTGCCAGAGAGAGAGAGAGAGAGAGAGACTGACCCACACGGAGCGGCCAGAGGAGCAGCAGAGGAGAGACTGACCCACACGGGCGTGCCAGAGAGAGAGAGACTGACCCACACGGGCGTGCCAGAGAGAGAGAGAGAGAGAGAGAGAGACTGACCCAACGGGCATGCCAGAGAGAGAGAGACTGACCCACACGGGCGTGCCAGAGAGAGAGAGAGAGAGAGAGAGACTGACCCACACGGGCGTGCCAGAGAGAGAGAGAGAGAGAGAGAGACTGACCCACACGGGCGTGCCAGAGAGAGAGAGAGAGAGAGAGAGAGAGAGAGACTGACCCACACGGGCGTGCCAGAGAGAGAGAGAGAGAGAGAGAGAGAGAGAGACTGACCCACACGGGCGTGCCAGAGAGAGAGAGAGAGAGAGAGAGAGAGACTGACCCACACGGCGTGCCAGAGAGAGAGAGAGAGAGAGAGAGAGAGAACTGACCCACACGGGCGTGCCAGAGAGAGAGAGAGAGAGAGAGAGAGAGACTGACCCACACGGGCGTGCCAGAGAGAGAGAGAGAGAGACTGACCCACACGGGCGTGCCAGAGAGAGACTGAACCACACTGGCGTGCCAGAGAGAGAGAGAGAGAGAGAGGGAGAGAGAGACTGAACCACACGGGCGTGCCAGAGAGAGACTGAACCACACTGGCGTGCCAGAGAGAGAGAGAGAGAGAGAGGGAGAGACTGACCCACACGGGCGTGCCAGAGAGAGAGAGAGAGAGAGAGAGAGAGACTGACCCACAACGGCGTGCCAGAGAGAGAGAGAGAGAGACTGACCCACACGGGCGTGCCAGAGAGAGACTGAACCACACTGGCGTGCCAGAGAGAGAGAGAGAGAGAGAGGAGAGAGAGACTGAACCACACGGGCGTGCCAGAGAGAGACTGAACCACACTGGCGTGCCAGAGAGAGAGAGAGAGAGAGAGAGGGAGAGACTGACCCACACGGGCGTGCCAGAGAGAGAGAGAGAGAGACTGACCCACACGGGCGTGCCAGAGAGAGACTGAACCACACTGGCGTGCCAGAGAGAGAGAGAGAGATTCTGAAGACAGTCATACTAAAATGAGCTCCTGAACTTCTACATTTTTTTGTTTATAAAATGAGATAAACCAAAGAAAAACTAACAAAAGCTTTAATTTAAACATAATATAAAACATATTATAGAACACATGTTCTGTAATTAAACAAGGAAACCCTAATAATTTAACAGAAAGAAGAATGAGCAAACAGATAGCCTAGCCTAGCCTAGCATCAGATATAAAAGATCAACTTAGACAGAGCAAAGAGGACCAAAAAGACAAGTAAAGGACAATACAAGTAAGACAACCATTTACAGGACATCTGGACAAGGGGAGATAATTTTCTGAAGGAAGAGAAATTTTTAGTGTTTACAAAAATAAAAAACAAGGACATTCACCAACAAAAAAGGACAGCAGGGACTGTTTTTGGGGATAACCCAAGGCAGATCTGTGTACCACCCCCCACACTGGAGGTAGGCAACCAAAATCCAAAAGTTCCTGAGAGAATAAGTGATATTAATTAATAAATTATAAATTTATAGTAATAAAAATCCAGATTGTACCTATGATAGCTAGCTAATCAGCTAACATTAGCTGAGAAAACTGACAGTTGTGCGAGTTTTGACAGTTGGGGAGTTTTGACAGTTGGCCCTTCCTCTGATTGGATAGTTGAGCTGCCTGTATTGTGTGATACATTGTAACAAAATGGCAGGAGCAGCAGCAGCAGCAGTAGCAGTAGCCAGCCACCCCTTTCAGTTCCCACCAGAGATCCATACAGAGAGTGGCAGAATGAAATACAAGCAAAAAATCCAGAGAGAGAATCCAGAGACCCTGTTTAAAGACTGCAGTCAAATTAAGGGAAAAGATGTAATTACAAACTTGCTGTTCTATACAGAGTACACATCAGCATGGCATTCAGCTTTCTGCAAACATTATAAATATGTCACGAAAAGGGGAATTTGCAAAGGACGCCAGATATATATGTTTGAGGACAGTGAAAAGACCACAGAAAACAGACAATTGACTGTTAATATATACCAGAATGGCACAGTAATGGTGCAAGGAAGTGAGGCTGCCCTCATGGCCTTTGAAAATGCCTTTGACTCCCTAAAAAGCCAGGCAGAGTGTGAGAGAGCAGAACACAGAAATCTGACAATTGGGGCACACAAATCAGAGGGAGAAACAGAGCTTCCTCAAAGCCTCACTGCCACTACAGAGAGTAAAGCCCCGCAAACTGACACCCCCCCCCCAACCCCGCGCATCAACACCAAGGTAGCCCAGATGAGAGACAGCCTCTCCCTAATGGAGGTGGAGCTTGTGGAGCTGAGAGAACGCGTGCAGGCTCACATCACCTCAAACACAAGCACTGAGTTCCTTAAAGACCAGCTCAGCCAAGTTAAAAACCAGCTGAAGGCATCAGTACAGGAGCTGAAAGGGGAAAATGAGCTCTTGTTCCAGGACAGACAGGCACTAAAAAAAGAATTAGCAGAGGTAAAAGACGAGATGAGGAGAGAGCTGGTGGGGCTCAGACAAGAGATACACCAGAGAGATATTATGATAGAGACTCTAAGAGCAGAGATACATTCTCTCCCTGGCCCCCTAAATCCCCCCCACACTGAGCAGCTCCAGTCCACACCCAGCCCCCCCGAGCCAAATAGCCAAACTGCTGCAGAGGGTAATGCTGCCCCTTCCTCTGACCTCAGCACCCCTGCAGCCCCCAGCGTACAGGCTGCTGAAACACCCAGCCAACAGAGCCCTGCACCTAATCCTACAGCACCACACACACACACAGATATAGCTATCCTCATTGACTCCAATGGAAAATTTCTGCAAGAGCAAAACTCTTTCCAGGATGGAGAGTAACAAAATTTTGGTGTCCGAAAACGCAGGACGCATTCCGAATTCTCTCAGACCCAGAATTTGGTACACCTGCGCACATAATAATTCACACCGGCACCAACGACCTAAGATCAGAGCAAGAGAGAGTTGGAGGGCTGGTGTGCAGAGTAGCAGAGCGGGCCACGGAGGCCTTCCCCAACTCCAAAATCATCATTTCTACTCTGCTGCCCCGTAAGGACATCCACCCGGCCACCATTCTGAGAGTAAATACTGACATCTCCAGAGGATGTGCTCTCCTACCTAATGTGCACCTGGCTCACCACTCCACCATCTCACCCCACGTCTTATATGATCACATACACCTAAACAAGCATGCAGTCAGCCAGTTTGCCAGAACACTGAAAGATGTAGCACTAGGCAGGCACATTCACTCGTCGAGGGAATACAGAGAAGAGCCCCCAAGCTACCGCACACCCATCAGAACCCCACCCACCCACAGACGTTCCCTGAGACCCCATTCTCCGCCAGGATACCAGGTACACCAGTACAGCCTACCCAGACCGGCTCACCGCCCACCTCCACCCGGACCAACCCACCGCCCACCTCCACCTGGACCAACTCACCGCCCACCTCCACCAGGACCGGCTCACCGCCCACCTCCACCAGGACCAGCTCACCGCCCACCTCCACCTGGACCGGCTCACCGCCCACCTCCACCAGGACCAGCTCACTGCGCACCCCCACCCAGACCAGCTCACTGCGCACCCCCACCCAGACCAGCTCACCGCCCACCTCCACTCGGTCCGGCTCACCGCCCACCTCCACCCGGACCGGCCCACGCCCCATCCCCAGCCACTACGCCCAGAGCATCCCCACTGCATCAGGGACCTGCCCCACAGCAGCAGCAACACAGCTATGCTGAAGCCCTCAGAGGACAACAGGACACACTGGAGATTGGTGAAATCAAACAATTGCTGCAATACATCTGCAATAAATTGATTTAAACAGATTAAGTAAAAAAAAAAAGATATATATATATATAAGTATAAATATATATAAATGCATGTGTATGTTAATGTACACATAGGTATAGGTTAAGGTACACATATGTATGTATATTATGCATACTCACAGGTCTCCATAAAGAGGCAAAGAGTTGTAATAATACACCCTAGAAGTTTTTGAATTATCAATATTATAGTTACAAATGTTTTTACTGGTTTATCTCATTTTAAACAAAAAATGTTAATTTATTTAATATGACTTCATTTACAATAAGTATGTGGAACATCCAAGGTCTGAAATCATCAGCCTTTGGACTAAAGACCTTACACCATGATTTCCAAAACAGCGTAAAAGAAAAGGATATTATCATTTTGCAGGAAACATGGTGTAAGGCAGCCATGGTCACCCACTGTCCCCCAGACTACAGAGAGATCATCATACCCTCCCAAAAGATTAGCACTATACATCAGGGCAGGGACTCAGGGGGAATAATAATCTGGTACAAATCAAAATTACACAATTTTATAGATCCTTTAAAAATTGGCAAACATTATTTATGGATTAAAATCAAGAAAGGTCTTATTCTTTCAGAAAAAGATGTATTTCTCTGTGCCATATACATCCCTCCCTCAGAGTCCCCATACTACACAGAAGATATGTTCCTGAATTAGAAAGAGAGGCAAACCATTTCCAGGCCCAGGGAAATGCCATATGCGGACCTGAATGCAAGAACAGGAACACAACTTGATTGTACCAGCACACAGGGAGATTACTATATAACTAAAAAAATGCCCTTTCTTAACAATTCTCCCTATTCCCACAGAAACAACCATGATCATGTAATCAACAAAATGGAAGAGAACTCTTACAACTCTGTCGAAGTCTGGGTCTGTACATCGTCAACGGTAGGTTACGAGGGATTCATTAGGAAGATATACATTTTGCTCACCTCTTGGGAATAGTACAGTAGATTATATGATAACAGATTTAGACCCTTTCTCTCTCAGAGCATTCACTGTTAAGCCTCTAACCCCTCTGTCTGACCACAGTCAAATTACTGTGATTTTCAAAAGGACAGAAATTAACAATACTACACACACAAAGCCCAGTAAGCTGTTAAATATAAGAAAATCATACAGATGGGTTCAAACAGTGAAGAAGAATTCCAGAAAGCAATTAGAGATCAAGAAATTCAAACACTTTTAGACACCTTTCTGGACAACCCATATATTCACAGTATAGAAGGAGTCAATCTGGCAGTAAAAATGTCAATGCTATCTTTGAAAAAACAGCAGAAAATCACAATTAAAATGAAAAATAAACTGAAACCTCATCTCAAAAAGAGGACAAATGGTTTGACCAAGACTGTCAAAACATCCGAAAAGAACTAAGAAAATTGTCAATCAAAAACACAGAGACCCAAATAACTCAAATATACGCCTTCTTTACTGTGAAGTACTAAAGCAATATAAACGTACACTCAGAAACAAAAAGGCACAATATACTGAAAAGCAACTGGCAGAAATTGAGGAGTCAATAAATACAAATCAATTTTGGGACCGATGGAAAAATCTGAAAAAAACACAACAAGAAGAATTAGCTATACAAGATGGGGATATTTGGACAAACCATTTTCAAACACTTTTTAAAAAAGTGGAATTAGGAGCAAATCCTGACAAAACCATATAAATAAAAATTGCAGGAACTTGAATTGGCTATTAAAGATAATCAAAATCCATTGGACTTCTCGATTACTGAACAAGAGCTTAAAGATAAAATTAAAAATTGAAACCTAAAAAGCATCTGGACCTGACAGTATTTTAAATGAGATGCTAAAATGCACAAGCACAAAATTTCAACTGGCCATCCTAAAATTATTCAATTTGGTTCTGAGTGTAGGTTACTTCCCTGACATCTGGAACCATGGGCTTATAACACCAATATTCAAAAATGGAGATAAATTTGACCCAAACAATTACCGAGGCATCTGTGTGAACAGTAATCTGGGGAAGGTACTTTGCAGTATCATAAATTCTAGACTTTTAACCTTCCTTACTAAACACAATGTCTTGAGAAGAAGTCAGATTGGATTTTTACCAAATCACCGCACAACTGATCACATTTACACCCTACACACCCTAATTGAGAAATATGTAACCCAAAACAAAAAACAAATATTTGCTTGCTTTATTGATTTTAGAAAAGCATTTGATTCTATTTGGCATCTAGGGTTATTCTACAAAATTATTGAAAGTGGTGTAGGGGGTAAAACCTATGATCTAATAAAATCAATGTATACAGGGAACAAATGCGGCATAAAATTGGCAACAAAAGAACAAATTTCTTCTCTCAGGAACGTGGAGAAGACAGGGCTGCAGCCTTAGCCCAACTCTTTTCAATATTTATATTAATGAATTGGCAAACATATTAGAAAAAGCTGCAGTGCCTGGTCTCACTCTACACAACTCAGAGATCAGTGCTGTTCTACGCAGATGACCTGGTTCTCCTTTCCCCCAGTGAACAGGGGTTACAGAAAAGCCTAGACCTGCTAGAACAATACTGCCAGACCTGGGCCCTGGCAGTAAACCTTAACAAAACTAAAATTATGACATTCCAAAAAAGATCCAGATCTCAGGGAACAAAACACAAATTCATGTTAGGAACACACTACATTGAACATTCCTCAAATTACAATTATTTAGGGATAAAAATCAGTTCTACAGGAAACTTCAACATTGCAGTGAATGAACTAAGGGAGAAAGCACGCAGGGCCTTCTACGCCATAAAACGACAAATTTGTGTAGAGATTCCAATTAGAATTTGGCTTAAAATCTTTGGAGCTGTAATCGAACCAATTGCTCTTTATGGCAGTGAAGTGTGGGGTCCACTCATCAGTCAGGAATTTGGCAAATGGGACAAACATCCAATTGAAACCCTGCATGCAGAATTCTGTAAACATATCCTGAAATTACATAGAAACACAACAAACAATGCATGCAGGGCAGAATTAGGCCAATACCCATTACTTATCAAAATACAAAAAGGTCAATCAAATTTTGGAAGCACCTAAAACAAAGTGACCCCCACTCACATCAATACAAAGCCCTGCAATACCAAGAGTTGAGCAAAGCAAACAATCCCCTCACTCAGCTGGTCCTGAGCCTTAGTTCCCCACATACACTAACACACACTAACACCTCACCTGCTCAGGATCAGAACAAAACTACGAACATAATTAGAATAAACCAAATTGCAACACAGCTGAAACAGAATTATATAACCTACTGGGAAACTAAAACAAAATTGCAAAGTAAAATGAAATGTTATTTGGCCCTAAAAAGACAGTATGCTGTAGCGAACTACCTGACCACAGTTACTGACAAAAAACTGAGAACCACCTTGACGAGGTACAGACTCAGCGAGCACCACTTAGCCATAGAAACTGGCAGGCACAGACAATCATGGTTGCCAGAAGAAAATAGATTGTGCCAACAATGCAAAGGCAACCAAATTGAAACGGAAAAACACTTCCTAATGGAATGCACAAAATTTGACCAAATTCGCCAAAAATTCTACCAAAAAATAATCCAGAAATGTCCCCAATTCAATAATATACCCAATGACGAAAGATTACCCTACCTATTAGGAGAAGAAAAAGGCTGCTGCATATTAGCAGCACAATTTGTGTTCTCTTGCCATACTCTGAGGGACAATGTGTGACCACCTCACGCACACATTTACACACAGCATACACACGTACAAGCAGACACATAATATTCACTCATGCACATAACACACAGTAGTCAGACACACACACACACACACACACCTAACATCACTTACTGATATTTTTGTATATATTTTTTTATTTTTATTTTTATTTTTATTTACTTTAATATAACGGATTAACTGTATATAGTTGTATGTTATAACCACTGCTTTGGCAACACAAGTGCCTATATTTGTCATGCCAATAAAGCACTTTGAAATTGAAATTGAAAAAATTGAGAGAGAGAGGGAGAGACTGACCCACACGGGCGTGCCAGAGAGAGAGAGAGAGAGAGAGAGAGAGAGAGGACTGACCCACACGGGCGTGCCAGAGAGAGAGAGAGAGAGACTGACCCACACGGGCGTGCCAGAGAGAGACTGGAACCACACTGGCGTGCCAGAGAGAGAGAGAGAGAGAGAGAGAGAGAGAGAGAGAGAGACTGACCCACACGGGCGTGCCAGAGAGAGAGAGAGAGAGAGAGAGAGAGAGAGACTGACCCACACGGGCGTGCCAGAGAGAGAGAGAGAGAGAGAGAGAGAGAGAGAGAGACTGACCCACACGGGCGTGCCAGAGAGAGAGAGACTGACCCACACGGGCGTGCCAGAGAGAGAGAGAGACTGACCCACAGGGGCGTGCCAGAGAGAGAGAGAGAGAGAGAGAGAGAGAGAGACTGACCCACACGGGCATGCCAGAGAGAGAGAGAGAGAGAGACTGACCCACACGGGCGTGCCAGAGAGAGAGAGAGAGAGAGAGAGACTGACCCACACGGCATGCCAGAGAGAGAGAGACTGACCCACACGGGCGTGCCAGAGAGAGAGAGAGAGAGAGAGAGACTGACCCACACGGGCGTGCCAGAGAGAGAGAGAGAGAGAGAGACTGACCCACACGGGCGTGCCAGAGAGAGAGAGAGAGAGAGAGAGAGAGACTGACCCACACGGGCGTGCCAGAGAGAGAGAGAGAGAGAGAGAGAGAGAGACTGACCCACACGGGCGTGCCAGAGAGAGAGAGAGAGAGAGAGAGAGAGAGACTGACCCACACGGGCGTGCCAGAGAGAGAGAGAGAGAGAGAGAGAGAGACTGACCCACACGGGCGTGCCAGAGAGAGAGAGAGAGAGAGAGAGAGAGACTGACCCACACGGGCGTGCCAGAGAGAGAGAGAGAGAGACTGACACACACGGGCGTGCCAGAGAGAGAGAGACTGACCCACACGGGCGTGCCGGAGAGAGAGAGAGAGAGACAGAGAGAGAGAGAGAGAGAGACTGACCCACACGGGCGTGCCAGAGAGAGAGAGACTGACCCACACGGGCGTGCCGGAGAGAGAGAGAGAGAGACAGAGAGAGAGAGAGAGAGAGAAACTGACCCACACTGGCGTGCCAGAGAGAGAGAGAGAGAGAGAGGGAGAGAGAGACTGAACCACACTGGCATGCCAGAGCTGTGCCGTTGGTTCTGTTCTGGCCTGCTCCGGCCTGTTCCAAACAATCACACAGACGCCCCCCTTCCACTCAGCCAATCGGTTCTCTGCTTTCTCCTGTTTACTCCCTCTCTCTCCCCTGTCCTTTTCGCTCTCTCTCTTTGTGTTTGTTCTTATCTCTCCCTCTCTCTCACCTGTGTGACAGTGTGAGTGTGTGTGTGTGTGCGGGAGTGTGTGTGTGTGTGTGTGTGTGCGGGAGAGTGTGTGTGTGTGCGGGAGTGTGTGTGTGTGTGTGTGTGTGTGTTTGTTTCAGCCACTTTTAGAGTGAACAGGTGAGTCAGGACTTAAGGCAGTGTAAGACTGCAGCAGTGCGTTTAAATCACACAGTTTATGAGCTGCAGAAGGAGCAGCACGCAGCTGAAATCGCGTCATTTGCTTTGTAACGGCCGCAGCCGAGAGAAAAGCAGCAGCTTTAGCGGCCCGCAGGGTGACATGGCGTGCTCTTCAATATGCGTCGATTTATAATCGATGCATTTATTAAAACGCGCCGCTGCATTTTACTGCCTGCATTACCCAGAATCCTGCATTACGCCAGCAGTAAAAACCACTCAGAGCTTCAGAGAGGCTGGAAGGTTTTTCCAAAACTAACTCTTAACGCAGCACAAAGTGGCAAGTTTCCCTGGAAACCCCAGAGCTAGCTATATGACGGAATTGTTCACGGATGCCTGGAGAATGTGAAATGGATGTGCGCAAAATGGGTGGGTGGGGGGGGGTTGTTTGGTGGAGGGGGGGTTTGGGGCGGTGTTCGGTTTTGGGTGTGGGGGGTGTTGGGTTTTAGGATGTGGGGTGTGTTGAGTGTGGCGGATGTTGGGAGCAGGGGAAAAGGATGTGGGTGGGTGTTTGGTTTTGGGGAGTGAGGGCATGAGGGGGGGTGGGGGAGCGGGGGAAGGGGATGTGGGTGGATGTTTGGTTTTGGGGTGTGGGGGCATGTGGGTGGGTGTTGGGGTGTGTGGGGTGTTGTGTGGGGGCGGTGTTGGGAGCAGGGGAAGGGGGTGTGGGTAGGTGTTTCGTTTTGGGATGTGGGGGCATGCAGGTGGGTGTTGGGGTGTGGGGGCATGCGGGTGGGTGTTGGGGTGTGTGGGGTGTTGGGTGGGGGCGGTGTTGGGAGCGTGTAATAGATGGTACGGGGACGGTGAGCCTGAGGTTGATTTACAGGATCAGGTCTAATGGAGCTCCTGCCTGGACGGTGAACACAGTGAGCACGCAGAGGGGAGAGGCCCTGATGATAATGGAGCTCCTGCCTGGACGGTGAACACAGTGAGCACGCAGAGGGGAGAGGCCCTGATGATAATGGAGCTCCTGCCTGGACGGTGAACACAGTGAGCACGCAGAGGGAGAGGTCCTGATGATAATGGAGCTCCTGCCTGGACGGTGAACACAGTGAGCACGCAGAGGGGAGAGGCCCTGATGATAATGGAGCTCCTGCCTGGACGGTGAACGCAGTGAGCACGCAGAGGGGAGAGGCCCTGATGATAATGGAGCTCCTGCCTGGACGGTGAACACGTGAGCACGCAGAGGAGAGGCCTGATGATAATGGAGCTCCTGCCTGGACGGTGAACACAGTGAGCACGCAGAGGGGAGAGGCCCTGATGATAATGGAGCTCCTGCCTGGACGGTGAACACAGTGAGCACGCAGAGGGAGAGGCCCTGATGATAATGGAGCTCCTGGCTGGACGGTGAACCAGTGAGCACGCAGAGGGGGAGGCCCTGATGATAATGGAGCTCCTGCCTGGACGGTGAACACAGTGAGCACGCAGAGGGGAGAGGCCCTGATGATAATGGAGCTCCTGCCTGGACGGTGAACACAGTGAGCACGCAGAGGGGAGAGGCCCTGATGATAATGGAGCTCCTGCCTGGACGGTGAACACAGTGAGCACGCAGAGGGGAGAGGCCCTGATGATAATGGAGCTCCTGCCTGGACGGTGAACGCAGTGAGCACGCAGCGGGGAGAGGCCCTGATGAATCGCCGCGCGTCTCTGCTAACGGCGCTCGTCAGAGAGTAATGAGCGGGAGATCGGTGATGTAACCCCTGGGTGGGCTAGGGAGATTAATACCTGCGGAGGTTACAGGCTGGGGTCTGCACCACTGAAGCTCAAAGCTCCATCTCCTCTGAGTGATAAAGAGCATGGAGCAGACATTTCTCCCAGTGGTACTGCACCATGAAAGAGCCAGTCTACTGCACTGAGACTGCTGCAGAGACACAGACCACTGCTCAATAGCTACGAGCTAATGTCAATGTGTAGCAACCAGCTAACAGAAGCTAGCTAGCTAGCTGGCTGAGCAACATTCATGTTGTTTGGCCAATGTTACACTAATGTTAGCTCAGTTACAGAGGGGATAAAGTGAGAAACGCTACGTTATGAAATGAAATGAAGAGCCTAGCTGGAGCTCCACGCCGAGTTCCTGCACTTTATTAGTTTCTGCTCATCCTTCAAAAGGGATGAAAGACCAAACAGGAAGTGCCACGGCTGTGTTTGGCTCCAGTCAGAGGCTGCCATGTGCGTCACTACACTGACGAAGAGGCCCTTTCATCCACAGTCACTAACTCAAATAAACTGCAAGGATTTTATCTACTTTTTACTGGAAAATAGTAGACAAGGTGTGTGTACAAATAATATTTGAAATGATATCAATCACTCAGGCATCTTTAGTCCTCATATTTTAAAATGAAATATGATCCCATAAACAGTGTATCACACTAATTATGCTTTATTGTGATGATTAAGTAAATTTGGAAGCATGCAGACACATCCTGTACATTTCACTGTTAAGGCCTAATTAGTGAATTACAAGGATTGCTAATTATTTGTCAAAACAATGGGTTGTCTGAAGTACAAACAAGTTCTCAAAGACGAGGTTTAAAAAAAAAAAAAAAAACATAAATAAAAGTGGCAGAATGATGGATGCAGAGCCATCTGGCTGCCAGTGATTCAGTATGAAAAGCAAAATCTAGGAAATGGTATATATTACAGCTGAGCGTGTGTAAGTATAGCAGGTTAGAGGGTTAGGGTTAGGGTTATGAGTGTGTGTAAGTATAGCAGGTTAGAGGGTTAGGGTTATGTGCGTGCATGTGCATGCGTGCATGTGTGAGTGTGTGTGTGCATGTATATATGTGCGTGCATGTGCATGCGTGTGTGTGTGCGCATGCATATCTGTGTGTGTGTGTGTGTGTGCATGCGTGAGCGTGCGTGCGTGCATGTGTGTGTGTGCATGCGTGTGAGTGACAGTGTGTGTGTGTGTGGTTGAGGAAGGCTGGTATGACTCAGGGGAGTGCTGTGGTCAGAGATTAATTGCTTGTTGGCTCAGGACACCTGTAACTGACCTGATTATTGGGCTGATTACTCTACCCAGCGACAGTGGGATGCTGCCCTGCCCCAGGCAGCGTTTGATTTAAACACAGTTCCCCTCACCCCCGATCCATTAACTCACCAGGGACCGCCGAGCCGCTTCAACAAACACATTACTAATATCACCGCTGGAGACCAGCACCACAAACACAATAAAGCAGAGCGGAGCAGCAGTGTGCAGGGGGCTGGGGCTGGGGCGGCCAGGACACCCGCGCTTCAACTTGCTGTGAGCGACGCTCCTCCGTCTGCGGACGAGAATGGCTGCAAACTCGCGGAGGCGTGACTAGAAACCGTGCGGAATGAGAAGCCCCAGCGATCTAAGACTGGCGGATCTGCAGGATCTCAGTCTGTTCTCATCTCGCCGTCTCTCTGAGGGCCGTTTCTGTCACAGGAACGCGGAAAACTCCCCGAGTTTAAAAAGGAACCTTCAGACAGCTCACAGACATTTCAGTACTTAGCCCTGCATTACGGATTCATGTGTTTATCAAATATGCTTCCGTGTTTTCTGCTGAAGGCAACAGCTTGCGTGAATCAGTCTGGTTGGTTTCTAAACTGACAGAATTGGCCCTCACTCCGGGTGCTGATCTCTCAGAGCAGTGTGCCTGATGCCTCCTCAGTGAAGAAGTCTTTGGAGTCAGTGTAAAGGCCCTGACACTTTTCTGGATCAGATGATTTGATCCGCTGTTGCCATAGTACCCCCAGGCTGAGAGAGTCACCACCCCCTCCTCCTCCCCCCTAAAACTCCGTCTACCCCCCCCAGGGCCCTAAAGGAACCAGCCCCTGCCAGGGAGGCCGTTTCATCATCCGAACGTCTGATGTGCTGATTACATCACTACTCTGTAAAGCGTACGGAGGAACAAACTGAACGCGTTTAGCAGTGAGCTACAGGCGTGTTTTGATTTAAAAGATGACAGTGGAATGATCCCCCCAACCCCCGCCCCCGCCCCCACCCCTTCATGGCAGATCTGTGGTATGGCAGATTTCATATTTCAGATGTGAAGCTTGCGTTTGTACGAAAAGATTTGTCAAGCTGTCAGATCAAAAAATAAAGAAAAGCAATCAAAGACAGCTAATATTTATTTCGTTTAATTGCCTGTGTGGGCCAGTGTATAAGATGCCTCACATAGCGACCCCAGTGCATCTCCTGTCTCAGTGTACACAAAAGCCCAGTGCCATAGAATCAGTCAGTACACAGAGGGTTCAGCGCCACAAAACTCCAAACCAAATATTTTAAAAATAAGATACCATTTCCAACTACATTTATGTCAATGTGATAATTCCCCACTTAATCGGTTTTTTGTTAAAAGACTAGTGTAAACCTAATCATCCAACATCAGTGGTCACCAACCCTGTTCCTGGAAATCTGCTGTCCTGTAGGTTTTCATTTCTACTTTATCTCAATATAAAAAATATGATCATTCTTGCTGAATGCAAGCAGCTTTGTAATTAAAATGTAACATTAGAACATTAAATCTAAACATGTAGCGTTCTTAAAATGAATAGCAAGGATTACAATCAAGAAAAAAAAAGCTCTCTTCTCTCCATAATTCCATTCGGTTTTGCTCTGCTGTGAGTATGAAGTGTAAAATCAGACGCCCGGCATTTCCTTCAGGTTTCTGGGCGCGCTGACTTTGGACACGGGTGCAGAGACAGAGCGCGAGATCCTAGCGCGTTGCACTCCGAGGGGTACGGCGCAAAGCGAGCTGGCACGCGGGGCGGCCGGAGTGCGTACGCGAGGGCGGTGTATGCGAGCCCGCCGCGCAAAGTCAGCTCCGCGACCGTCCGCCTCGGCTCCATTACAGCTAAGCGCTTAACAGATTCACGTTCGCGCCGCGCGGAATGAAATTACCGGGGGGGGGGGGGGTTATTTGCCTCCGTAACGTCAGTCTCTCGGTTACCTGCGGAGTTCTCACTCCAGGTCAGATGCGTCTGTGTTATTGCAGGGAACATGATCAATCGCGCAGTCAGACATGATTTAAAGTAGCGGTATCCACCAGCGGCGTCCTCCTCTGCCATCCCGGGGTGGCTTCTATTCGCTGAGATCAGAGGGTGCCGATTCATTTCCATAAAACACTCCAGCGCCGGTGGAAAGTGTGGGCGGGGGCTAATGTGGACAGATGCTCTCCAGCGCAGGTTTTGATTAAAAATGTATTAAACTTCATTGAAGTTAAAAAGCCATGTTATAAACATTGCATTTGAAAAGCAATTGAGGAAAATTGAAATGAGGGAGAAAAAAAGGTTTAGTGGAAGTCGAGGGAATTGTTTCCCCTGACCTGGAACCGCGTGCCACCTGCAACCACGGTAACGTTCCCACTGCGCGGCAATTACGACTATTTGGGGGAAGATTTCAAGTGATTTATGTGAAGCCGCTGCAGACCTGAGATGGCTGCTTCGCCATAATGAGTCAACACACCGGCTCCAGTGCCGCGTATCAGCCGTAATTGTATGAAATGCGGCGAATAGCTCTCTCATCGTCTGAAAGGAAAGTCGTAATTTACAGACCATTTAGGCGCGTGCCTCCTCATCGGGCGCCGTGCGCAGAGGGCCCGGTTGGCCAGGGAAGACTGATCATACACAAGTGCAGAGGAGTTTATCGGTCCCATTGACAGAAATAACCCTCCGCGCCTTTCCACACACTCCCCTCAGCTGTGCCTTGTAAATGAGCATTTGCATGTTGCCAGAAAAAAAACATTTTACTGAATACTTTTCATTCACCCAATAACCCCCCACCACCCCAAAAAAACCACACACACTTCTCACACACACACACACCTGCATGCACACGTGCACACAAATGCATGCCCCCCACACACAAATATCAATAAAGCAAATATTTGCTTCTAAACAAGATTTGTTTTGAACATCATGTTTAATTCAAATAAGGGTTAAGGTGATGGGATATGTCGACAAATATGTTTTTAAGATAGAACCTCTTTGACCTGAGACTAATTACAGATGTACATTAACATACTGGCTTGTGATTGGTTAGATTTAAGTAAAATTCTAACTTGCGATTGGTTTTGGAGGCAGAATGATATTTCTGTATTAATAGAGATATTGGACTGCGATTAGTAAACAGCACATTTGTCACATTTTCAGTTACACACTTAATCCCTACACAGCGCACCACATTTCACCTGGGCTATGTGCACTCGCATTGTTAAAATAAAAAAACAGATTTGTATACACCTTTTTGATTTGAGCTAGTGCTAATGAAAACACCAGCAGTCTCCAACTGCATCTTTAACAAGGCACTATAACATTTGCAGATATTCCTCAATAACTCACACGGACAAATCTGGCCAAAATAGCCCAAAATTGTGGTTGGTTTGGGACTGTTGGCTGAGAATGAGTGTCCCGGCAGATAAAACAGACTGATAACAGCCGTTTGCAATCTCAGATGCCAGTTCCATAAATTCTTTGAGAAGAGCAAATTAAGTGACCAGCGTAACAGCTTTACAGAGCTCTGAGGATGGTCTGTGAGTAGACTGGACTTGATATCGGGGTGTTATTATCATAAAATAAGTTTGAAATGCAAAAATACCTTTGTCAACTCAGCAATTAGATGGATCATAGCCAGTGTAGAAAAGGTCAAACGAGTGTTTTTTAATCTGCAGAATGTCAAACTGATGCATTCTTCCTGCTGTGCTAGACCTGTCAGCTGGGCTAATGTATTCATCCTCCACAGTCAGCAGCATAAATTCAGAATAACAGAAGCACAAGAAGAGATGTTCTCACTGAAATGTGCAAAGATATTATTTAACCTCTAAACAGTATGTACAGTTCTCACTGAAATGTGCAAAGACATTATTTAACCTCTAAACAGCGTGTATAGTTCTGTCTGAAATGTTTGTACTGCAGGATGCAATTCTACCATATTTCTCCCACTGTAGGACAAATTTTCAAAAATGTTCCCCCTTATTTGTAATCACAACCTCTCTGTGCAGTGCGTAGGACCCACAGGGCGTAGGCCCCACAGGGCGTAGGCCCCACAACTCAAATTCTACTGTTTCTACCTGGAGAACAATACAGCCACACTACATGCGTCATCTCCATGGTTACAAGTACATGAAGAGAGCTGTTGTCCTGACTGACAAGATGAAGACAGAAATGGAGAGATCAAAGAGAAAGATGAGTAAATCTCAAACATCCTGAAAAGAATAATTGTGGCCAGTCGCCGCAAAAACAGTCTAACAACCCATGGCTGTGGAAACGGGTCTGTCACAGGGTTAATGTATCCAACTGCCTGTCGCCGGGGGAACCTGTCTAATGACCTGTAGCAGGGTGTATGGCTCTAACGACCTGTCGATTGGGGTACACGTCTAACAGCCTATCGCCAAGGGAATGGGTCTAATGGCCTGTCGCCAAGGGAATGGGTCTAACGGCCTGTCGCCAAGGGGAACGGGTCTAACGGCCTGTCGCCAGGGGAACGGGTCTAACGGCCTGTCGCCAGGGGAACGGGTCTAACGGCCTGTCGCCAGGGGAACGGGTCTAACGGCCTGTCGCCAGGGGAACGGGTCTAACGGCCTGTCGCCAAGGGAATGGGTCTAACGGCCTGTCGCCAAGGGAATGGGTCTAACGGCCTGTCGCCAGGGGAACGGGTCTAACGGCCTGTCGCCAGGGGAACGGGTCTAACGGCCTGTCGCCAGGGGAACGGGTCTAACGGCCTGTCGCCAGGGGAACGGGTCTAACGGCCTGTCGCCAGGGGAACGGGTCTAACGGCCTGTCGCCAGGGGAACAGTATAACCGCCAGTCGCAGGGTTAATGTGTCTTATGGGCTGTTGCAGAGTGTATGGGTCTAACGATCTGTTGCCAGGGGAACGGACCTAACGGGCAGTCGCCAGGGGAACGGGCAGTCACAGGCTTGATCTTCCTCATTCAGGATTCCATACGTGAGCTCGCAAACCCCGCACAGGAATGATTTAACGGTTTCCCTTTGATTCTGAGCACTTCATATTTATCATATTTCTCATATCCCTGACATATTGACTTATTGTCCATGAGTGACAGACTGAAATTTCTTTATGAATGTGTGTCTTGAAATATTTACGTTATCTTGGAAAAGAGAGGGTTAGAACCCCAGGCACATGGTGAGGAAGTGTGTGGTGATCTGTCTGTTATCACTTCTGAAATGTGTCTGCCACAGGAAAGTTCTGAACCCTCTGAAACTGCCTTTGGGTTCTAACAGTTTGTTCTGGCTGTGGCTCAACATCGTGCTAACAGCCCGTTACCTTCTCCCAGGTTGCATGTTTGCGATCACACAGGAGGGTTGAGCTGGGAGGAGCCAGACAGTACCGGTGAGCCATCATCCTCAGGGCGTGGCTTCACAGTCAACAAGTCAACACTAAGAACTCATGTTCATACATGAATATATGAGGCAAAGTCCAAAGATCTCTGTTGGGTCTCAAACAGCAGTGAGATATGTCCCATATAACAGAGCTCACGCTGATAGGTCCATCATTACACTTTGATTTCCTAAGTGCTGAGATAGAATACAATCCCTGATATGACAGGTTATAATGCTGTTGTGGCAGGTTATAATGCTGTTGTGACATATCGTACAGTCTTGCGCTCCACCGCCATGTCCCATGAGTCTATAGGGATGCCTCTCGCTGTTGTCTGGAAATCCTTCGTGAAATTAAAATAGATAAATAAATTTTAAAAAGACACGCATCACGTTAAGAGCTCAATTTCTGGCGTCGGCTTCGCTCGCTCATTTGTCGTATTGCTGGAACGTTATTGCTAAACGAATCCTTGGTAATGGCGGGAGTCTGTTCAATAAAGCTGATTCATGCCCCGGCTCTTCATCTATCTGCTCCCATTACCTCAGCCGATTGGCTCTGCTTCTGCTGGGAACAGAGACAGAGCACCCAAAACACAGCCATCACCCAGCCCTGCGCACAAAACACAGCCATCACACCCAGCCCTGAGACAAAGCACCCCAAAACACAGCCATCACACCCCAGCCCTGAGACAGAGCACCCCAAAACACAGCCATCACCCAGCCCTGCGCACAAAACACAGCCATCACACCCCAGCCCTGAGACAGAGCACCCCAAAACACAGCCATCACCCAGCCCTGCGCACAAAACACAGCCATCACCCAGCCCTGCGCACAAAACACAGCCATCACACCCAGCCCTGAGACAGAGCACCCCAAAACACAGCCATCACACCCAGCCCTGAGACAGAGCACCCCAAAACACAGCCATCACACCCCAGCCCTGAGACAGAGCACCCCAAAACACAGCCATCACACCCAGCCCTGAGACAGAGCACCCCAAAACACAGCCATCACACCCAGCCCTGAGACAGAGCACCCCAAAACACAGCCATCACACCCCAGCCCTGAGACAGAGCACCCCAAAACACAGCCATCACCCAGCCCTGCACACAAAACACAGCCATCACACCCCAGCCCTGAGACAGAGCACCCCAAAACACAGCCATCACCCAGCCCTGCGCACAAAACACAGCCATCACACCCAGCCCTGAGACAGAGCACCCCAAAACACAGCCATCACCCAGCCTTGAGACAGAGCACCCCAAAACACAGCCATCACACCCCAGCCCTGAGACAGAGCACCCCAAAACACTGCCATTTCACACACACACGATGGGATTGAGCCAGATACAGGGCGCGTCCATAGCAGAGTCCGTTCTCACTAAGAGCTCTTCTCTCTCAGATACAGGGCGTGTCTGTAGTGAAGCTCGTTCTCACTAAGAGCTCTTCTCTCTCAGATACAGGGCGTGTCTGTAGTGAAGCTTCATTCTAACTAAGGGCTCTTTCTGCTGGCAAGCAGCATAAATTGATTCTTTTGATCTGGCACTCTAAAATTAAAATTGTAATTCAGACAATAAAAATTTAATAACCATTTTCAGTGTTTCAAAGAGAATGGCAATTAGTATTTTCACACGGAAAGTGTATTACACATGTTAAGCAGGGTTAGGCTTCTCTTTCTTTCTTACAAGAGCGTGTTGTAGAATGAGTAATGACCTTCACCCCACGGAACTCGCAGCCCCTCTAGAAGAATGCGCTCTTTGAAAGGATAACACCGCCCGGGGACAAAGCCATCCCGTTACAATCACACAAAACGCAGAAAGGGCACAGCAGCATGCTGGGAATTAACAGCTCATTTCCTGCAGTTAGTCTGCGGAGCCCAAGCTTTCAAAAGAAAAAAAGGACGAAAACTACTTCTGGAACATTTTAACAAGCACATGTACGCCTTCAACGAGCGCAAAATAGCACCCTCTCAAAACCTTTTGTGAACTTTGTGAACTTCGCTCTAGTTAAACATATGAGGCTCTTTAGTGGTTCAGTCAGTAAAGTGGCATCTCATTGGTGCAGGCTTTGACCTCTAGCAATTTAAGCCACGCCCACGGGCTTCGTAAACCATGAACGAGAAGAGTCAACAAAGAAAGGGCAGAGCAGGGAGGGGGCGGGGCAGAGCAGGGGGGGGCAGAGCAGAGCAGGGAGGGGGCGGAGCAGAGCAGGGAGGGGCAGAGCAGAGCAGGGAGGGGGCGGAGCGGAGCAGGGAGGGGGCGGAGCGGAGCAGGGAGGGGGCGGAGCAGAGCAGGGAGGGGCAGAGCGGAGCAGGGAGGGGGCGGAGCGGAGCAGGGAGGGGGCGGAGCGGAGCAGGGAGGGGGCGGAGCGGAGCGGAGCAGAGCGGAGGGGAGGGGAGGGGAGGGTGATGCTGAGAAAAACAAACAGACACAGAGGTTTGGAGATGAAATCAGGCCATCTTATTCTGAACACAGCCACTGACACTATATGGGCCTTCTGAACACAGTCACTGACACTATATGAGCCTTCTGAACACAGTCACTGACACTCCATGGGCCTTCTGAAGGACAGTCACTGACACTCCATGGGCCTTCTGAAGGACAGTCACTGACACTCCATGGGCCTTCTGAAGGACAGCCACTGACACAATATGGGCCTTCTGAACACAGCCACTGACACTCCATGGGCCTTCTGAAGGACAGTCACTGACACTCCATGGGCCTTCTGAAGGACAGCCACTGACACAATATGGGCCTTCTGAACACAGCCACTGACACTATATGAGCCTTCTGAACACAGTCACTGACACTCTATGGGCCTTCTGAACACAGTCACTGACACTATATGAGCCTTCTGAACACAGTCACTGACACTCTATGGGCCTTCTGAACACAGTCACTGACACTATATGAGCCTTCTGAACACAGAATGACGGGTGCCTCATATTACAGAGAACGGCAGAAATTACTTTCCAGAAAAATAAAATTATTTGCTGAGATTATCTGCAAGGCCTTTCAAGGGCATTTATGAAATAATAAACATTTTCGACTTTTCTCTTAAGTGATTTTTTCAGAAAAATGTCAAACGAGAGAAGCATAACAAATGTTATGATCACACTCTGCTAACAATCTTAAAATGGTTTATCAATAAACAAGTACTTCAACAACCACTACACCCAGAGTCATCCATAATGGAGCAGAAAGAGAGAACTTCCAATCTTATACATTATTCATTTACAGATGTAAGTATTTCCTTAGAAAAATAATAGGAGTGAGGAGATCAAATGAATTGTTAATTATTAAAAGGATTTTAATGCTTACGTGTGCTTCCCAGAAACTTGTCTTCAGCCTTTAGAAAATATCCAGCCTTGTTGCCATGTACTTGACTGTACTGATCCATAGTCCTTTCGAACTTTCATTTTTTTCATTGAAGTTGTACTAAAAATCGAAACCACTTTTTAAAAAGTAGCTTATTGTGGCTATCAGCGCATTTTAGCCGTGCTACATTCCAGTGATATTTAACAGCTACACAAACTGCACAGCCAGAGGCACGAGTGAAAAACCTGAGGGTGTCAGAGATTTTGGAGAAGAGACTAGACCTCCCCATTCTTTGGGACAGAGATAGTCAAATCTGGCCCTCGAGGCCTGTAGTGCTGCTGGTTTTTATTCCTCCTGCCTAATCAGGACTGATTAACACCTGGGACACCAGGTGTGTCTGATCTCTGGCCAATCAGTGGCTTTAACCAATCAATTACCTCTCACGCAGAAAGGAACCAGCAGCAGGCCTGGCCTGGAGGGTCAGATCTGCGTATCTCAGCGTTAGAAGCTCCTTCCTGCTCTGCCAGCAGCAGGCCTGGCCTGGAGGGTCAGATCTGCGTATCTCAGCGTTAGAAGCTCCTTCCTGCTCTGCCAGCAGCAGGCCTGGCCTGGAGGGTCAGATCTGCGTATCTCAGCGTTAGAAGCTCCTTCCTGCTCTGCCAGCAGCAGGCCTGGCCTGGAGGGTCAGATCTACGTATCTCAGCGTTAGATGCTCCTTCCTGCTCTGCCAGCAGCAGGCCTGGCCTGGAGGGTCAGATCTGCGTATCTCAGCGTTAGAAGCTCCTTCCTGCTCTGCCAGCAGCAGGCCTGGCCTGGAGGGTCAGATCTGCGTATCTCAGCGTTAGAAGCTCCTTCCTGCTCTGCCAGCAGCAGGCCTGGCCTGGAGGGTCAGATCTGCGTATCTCAGCGTTAGAAGCTCCTTCCTGCTCTGCCAGCAGCAGGCCTGGCCTGGAGGGTCAGATCTGCGTATCTCAGCGTCAGAAAGGAACCAGCAGCAGGCCTGGCCTGGAGGGTCAGATCTGCGTATCTCAACGTTAGAAGCTCCTTCCTGCTCTGCCAGCAGCAGGCCTGGCCTGGAGGGTCAGATCTGCGTATCTCAGCGTTAGAAGCTCCTTCCTGCTCGTTCACGCTCCTGAGGCCTGTCTGAACGGCCCGGTCTTCATCCGCTGTAACTGCTGCTGGTTCCACAACTTAAGCACATGTAAATACACTTCTGTGGAGAGAAACACTCCCCAGATATAATCATTACTTTTCCACCTTGTTCCACCTTATTATTCTTCAAACGTAGGTAACCACTCTTTAAATATTCCTGCAGAATGAAATAGACACTCAGCTGAGATCATTCTTATCATAAGTGCGTTTCTGTCCCACAGAACAATTTGGGAAATATTTATTCCAGTGTAATGCATTTTGAACATTTTCCCATTTCGGCTGTGCGACGTGGTCTGCATTTCAATGTCAAGCTTCTTAAAATCACGGGACAATTTCCCCTCCACAGACAGAACAGCGCCTCAGCAAAGAAGGAAATAAATAGAACCGCACTTACATGCCTGAAATATTAAAATGTGCATGTCTATTAATTTCATCTGAAGACTGAGAGGCAGGAAAATGATCAATGACCTACATTAAACTGGACAGAGGTCGAGGTTTGGCTTATCAGCAGTAAATCCACTGAAGCAAGTGTGCATCTAACCAGCTAATGCTCATAATAAATTTGAATTCATAACGGTGCCATATTTGGGGAGGATTTATGAAATACGAAGCTTAATGATAATGATGAGAATGATGCCAAATGTAACAAATGATCCTTAAACATTCAGCTAATGTTTTTAAAACAGCGAGCGGGATGAAGCTCGGAGCAAAGGAGGGTAGGAGCCAGGCACCGGGGCAAATGAGGGGATCAGCCCAGCACCGGGGCAAACGAAGGGATCAGCCCAGCACCGGGGCAAATGAGGGGATCAGCCCAGCACCGGGGCAAACGAGGGGACCAGCCCAGCACCGGGGCAAACGAGGGGACCAGCCCAGCACCGGGGCAAATGAGGGGATCAGCCCAGCACCGGGGCAAACGAAGGGATCAGCCCAGCACCGGGGCAAAGGAGGGGATCAGCCCAGCACCGGGGCAAATGAGGGGACCAGCCCAGCACCGGGGCAAACGAATATCTGCACTCCCACGTACATCAGCACCCTGCTCATTCGGAGTGGGAGGGTATTCGACATTTTGCCCCAAACGAGACGAGCCTGGAAGAGAGGGATCATGGGGAAGGAAGAGACAAAAATATGACTCTCCAGTCGCTCCTCCTCATTGGTCCTCAGGCCTGTAGGATCTATCAGTGCGTCTGGTTCTGATTGGCAGGCCGTGGAGATCAACACAGAGACCCTGGTTTGCATCTGATTGGCAGGCCGTGGAGATCAACACAGAGACCCCTGCAGCGAATGAGTCGGGATGCAGGACGGGTGCAGACGGGTTGCTCAGGGCAACACAGAGGAGGCCAGCAGCTGCTGGCGGGGCAGGAAGTGATGACCGGGACTCCCAGACTGCCCCTGGCCCGGCCGCATGGCGATTAGTCTCTGGCAGTGGGGGTCAGCGGCTCGGCTGGGGGCAGTGATGGAGGCAGAGCGGTGGGGGTGGGGGGGGGCTGCTCCTGCTCCCGTCCCTCCCCAGCCCCACACGCCCCGCGCCACTCCTGCGCTCGAGCCTCTGCGGTCAGTGTAAAGATGTGAAACACTTGAATGTTTCTCCGCCGTTCTCAGTGATCTGCAGCGCTCCCCGCGCTGAAACCACTCTTTCTGAAGCAGCAGTGGAGTGCTGCCTTACAACATCAGAGAGAAGAAGGAGGGCGATCTAACCCCAAAGAGCAGCGTTCACCCCCCCGCGCATCTCATCGTTAGCGCTGTTTATCATTAGCGGCTCCACATTAGCCTGCTCCCGTGGCTAATCGTTTCAAAAACACATTTTCTACAGATCTCCAGATAATTCGTTTTCAGAGATTTCTCAAACATTCCCCCGCATGCCATCTCCAACCAAAATGAATTTTAAGAACAGACAGTTAAATGCTCACTAGCACGTTCTTGCCTCCTAACAACATATAAAACACATTTTGATTGATTTTGACACACCCAGTGTTTTGGCCGTATCCCTGATTGATTTACTCTGGTTTTCCTGCTTCATGATGGCCGGCTGCTGTACTGGTATTGGCTCTTCTTTGGTCCTCATGTCGAGAGACAACAGCAACAGACTCCAAATGCAAATCCACGCCCAGAATCAATTCCAGAACTTTTGTGTGCTTTCTTGTGCGTGAAATAATGATGTAAAGACAGCTTGCTGGCCCAGTAACAGCTGAGCAGCCATTTGCCTTTCGCTCCTCTAAAGGATGACTGTATAAAAAGGGCTTAAATTCCTACATGGATCACCCGATTTGGATGTAAATACCCTCAAATTAAAGCTGCTTCTAATTCATCCACATTATTAATAGTCTATTCATTATTTTATTTCAAATTCAATGTGCTGGAATACAGAAAAAAATGTGTCACTGTTCCAATGCTTTTGTATTTAACTGTATGTTTGACTTTATATTCAAATGCCCACCTCCTGTTAATTTTACTGCCAAGCTTTGCCAATTGATTCAATTAAAAAAGTATTGCCCGTTTTTCTCTCAGGGGAACCGTCTCTATTCTAAACTTGAACACTGGCATTAATCATATAATGAATTCTGCCAACTTCATTATCCATTTTGCAAAACTGGATGTTCGCTCCTCTCGTTTTCAAAAGGTTTGCATTCGCACATCGATATTCTAATTACCTTTGCGTCGCCCGTCTCTTTTTCACGCGGGTAGGTCTTGCGTTTCCGCAGTTTGCTATCTTAGCGATTCCGCTTCCTATCAGCCGCGAGACAGATCTTTAGAAAGAAAGAGCGGGAGTGAGCTTGACGGCCTCAGACCGCCCCGGAGCGATGCCCACCGGAGCCGTAGGGTCTCCGCACACGGATCTGCTCTCAATTCAGCAAAAGCAATAAAACCGACCAGCCTTTTCTCAGCTGCCGTTAGTAATTCCCGTTGAAAATTCATTTAATTCACATAGCCAGGCTACTGTTCTTCTGCGAACTACACGCTTGATTTTAATCTCACAGGTGCTGAACAAAGAGAAAGAAAACAGATAACGCGGCGCAGGAGAGTTCCCGCGGCGCTACGAAATAAATAAATAACCGAAACTTCTCCAGATGAGCTCGATTCCGCGTTCTGCGCTATTGCACATCCAGGCCCGTCTGAAACAAAAAGTTTGATCGGGTCTTATCCTGAAACCGGTTCAATTTGTGCTTTTGGTCTACAGCTGTGCAGGAGGAAAGAAATTGTTTCTTTCAATTTAAATTCAATGTTAGCCCTGTCGGAGTCGACTTCACCGCTGGTGGCTCTGGTTTGAGTAGTTTCTGGGTTACTTTTTATCTCAGGATTAGATACGTCTCTCAAAATGACTGCATGTTCTGTTGGATGCTTTTATTATTAATTACAGATTAGAATGAAAGGAATTAACTTTCAGCAACTACTTTTTATTCCCCGATATAATGAATAAAGTTTTCCATGGGATTATATTTAAATAGTAAATTAAGTACCTTTTGTCTCTCCACCTGATTGGCTCCATTTAATTTCATTGCCCATTTCAATGAGCAATATTTAGCAGCATAATTAATTCTCTACTCCCACAATTGATTCATGAAATTGGGACAGTTCTTCTATCGTTCTCTCGAATGGTTCACGCTCTTAATTTACTATTCTTTTTCATTCTTTAAAACAAAACAAAACTTTTTTTAGACTAACTCCTGTCCATCTGCCAGATCTCTGTTGGACTCAAACTAAAACACAATGAAATATGATTCAACAGTTCAGCTTATGTAGATAAGGGAACAACCCACAAAATTTTACTAGAAATTTACACTGAAGAAAACAAAATAAATGAGGCATATATGAGAATATCTCGTCATACAACAGCACCCCCTACTGGTGAGTCAGCACCCACAGTCTGCTGCTTATGCTGCCAGCGAACTGGCCTCGTCTGACTCAGTGTGTGAGAGCTGCACTGCAGTGTGTTTCAGTGGAGAGTGCAGACTGCACTGCAGTGTGTTTCAGTGGAGAGTGCAGACTGCGCTGCAGTGTGTTTCAGTGGAGAGTGCAGACTGCACTGCACTGCAGTGTGTTTCAGAGGAGAGTGCAGACTGCACTGCAGTGTGTTTCAGAGGAGAGTGCAGACTGCACTGCAGTGTGTTTCAGTGGAGAGTGCAGACTGCACTGCAGTGTGTTTCAGTGGAGAGTGCAGACTGCACTGCAGTGTGTTTCAGTGGAGAGTGCAGACTGCACTGCAGTGTGTTTCAGTGGAGAGTGCAGACTGCACTGCAGTGTGTTTCAGTGGAGAGTGCAGACTGCACTGCAGTGTTCAGTGTGATGTGCAGACGCACGCAGGTGTCAGTGGAGAGTGCAACTGTACTGCAGTGTGTTTCAGGGAGAGTGCAGACTGCACTGCAGTGTGTTTCAGTGGAGAGTGCAGACGCCTGCATGTGTTTCGACGAGTGCAGACTGCACTGCAGTGTGTTTCAGTGGAGAGTGCAGACTGCACTGCAGTGTGTTTCAGTGGAGAGTGCAGACTGCACTGCAGTGTGTTTCAGTGGAGAGTGCAGACTGCACTGCAGTGTGTTCGTGGGGTGCAACTCACCAGTGGTTCAGTGGAGATGCAGACTGCACTGCAGTGTGTTTCAGGATGCAGACTGCACGCAGGTGTTTCGAGGAGTGCAGACTGCACTGCAGTGTGTTTCAGTGGAGAGTGCAGACTGCACTGCAGTGTGTTTCAGAGCAGAGTGCAGACTGCACTGCACTGCTCCTCTGACAGGGCGGGTCACCTGGAACAGGAGGCTTAACCGCATGGTGCATGTGTGAAGGTGCCAGCCACAGAGAGGCAGAGAAACACCTGAAATTTAACCCCTGAAATTTATTAGTAAAATCAATGCAATGACCTCCGGACAGGTATAATCTGAATGTGCACACAGAGCCAAACTACACTTAAAAATTCACATATTAAAGGAATACATAAGAGCATTTCCGCCTTAAAAGTGAAATACATGTTGCGTTGTTCACAGTGTCTGTAGTGAACACGCCTGTTCTGCTTAATGCACACGGACAGCTTGTTCAGAGAACACACACATCGTCTTCGGCATGAACCGACACCGGCTGATTCTGTGATAACTTCAACTTCAATGTGTGAGGCAGAGTTAAGTGCTGTTCTCAACCAATCACAGTCCATAAAATTGATGTTTAATATCCTTCTGATCTATAGAATCTCCTGCCAGGAACAAGGCTGTGCTCATGTGACTATTTGCTCCAATGTAGGAGTCAAGCTCATATCTCTTTTCAGAAACAATAACTGAACAATAGACATCGATTCATGTTGTTCACCTCACTGGAATTATGTTTAAAGATCCATCTATATTTCTATCTTGGACTGGTTGTCAGTGCTGTTGACTGGTTGTCAGCCAAGGCCAATAACAGCCAATACGTTGAAATGTACTCAAAGCTTTATAAACAAATACATCAATTTTACATTGAATCTGCTGAAAAACAGCAACATCAACTCAAGTGCAATACTGCCACCTGCTGGTACTGAAATTTAATTTATGAAAGTCTACTCCCTGTAAACAACTGTTTTTGTTTTCAATTTTATTTGTCCATATTTAATTTAACCCAAAAACCCAGTGAGGTGGAAATCTCTTCTACAAGGGAGACGTGACTTAATAAACAATGACAGAGATATTTAACAATCATAATCAACCTAACAGACAGGGACGAGACAAAAGCAGGAGAATCCTTCGCGCACTGTGTTGAGAATTATGTGATTATTGAGATGGAATTTTTATAGACAAGTTTTTTACAAGGTGTTTGATATATTGTTTCAACTGTACAGTGCAGAGTGGCTGAACGCTGTATTTCCAAGATAGTTTGTTCATTTGTTCATTATCAAATTAAATCCAGAGGTACAGTTCAAATCACACTCTGAAGGAGCCAATCACATTCTATCCCCTAGATTGCACACACAGAAAGGAACCAATCACGTCCCATCCCCTGGACTGCACACACGGAAAGGAACCAATCACATCCTATCCTCTAGATTGCACACACAGAAAGGAACCAATCACATTTCCAGCACATAAAGACAACACCTCTTATGGTTACTCTATTAGCTTTCTGCGATGCTGCTGTGTTGTGATTGGCTAAGACCCAGTTATTCCAGACTGCTGCGTTTAAGGGAAACCCAATCAATGCAGGGAAGATAAAACAAGCAGTAACGGAAAAGCCATAAAAGAAAGAGAAACGTTGGAGACACAAATGCGCCTGGATCTCAAACGACAGCGGGAAATAAAAACTATCAGAGACAGAATTTCCATTAATTTGACAGATGGGCTGCATGTGGAATGTGTAATTAATCTGAGCGATGGGTTGTGTGTGAAATGTGCGATCGCAGATTACTGCAGAAGCAGCCCACACTGGCCACAGACTCAACCCACACTGGCCTCAGACTCAGCCCTGCAGACTCAGCCCACACTGGCCACAGACTCAACCCACACTGGCCACAGACTCAGCCCACACTGGCCTCAGACTCAACCCATACTGGCCTCAGACTCAGCCCACGCTGGCCACAGACTCAGCCCACACTGGCCTCAGACTCAGCCCACACTGGCCTCAGACTCAGCCCACACTGGCCACAGACTCAGCCCACACTGGCCACAGACTCAACCCACACTGGCCACAGACTCAGCCCACACTGGCCACAGACTCAACCCACACTGGCCTCAGACTCAGCCCACACTGGCCACAGACTCAACCCACACTGGCCACAGACTCAGCCCACACTGGCCACAGACTCAACCCACACTGGCCACAGACTCAGCCCACACTGGCCTCAGACTCAGCCCACACTGGCCACAGACTCAACCCATACTGGCCAAAGACTCAGCCCACACTGGCCACAGACTCAACCCACTCTGGCCACAGACTCAGCCCACACTGGCCACAGACTCAACCCACACTGGCCACAGACACAGCAGGTGGGTCATGGGGGTCCGGCCACCCGGGGCCATGGGGGCCACATGGTGAACGAGAGCTGGGGGGGTCAGCCGGGGGAGGTTGTACTCATCCATATTTATTCCCCGAATCTCACCAGAATGGAGCCAGTTATTCACAAAACCGCAGGAGCGGGAGGTCTGGTTTATTTCTGGCCCGTTGACTGCCCACATACGCTCATAAATCAAATGATTTATCAAAGCAGAGCAGAGATTACAGGCTCCAAAGGGCGGTTTAGGGTCCATCTTAAATCACCTCAAAGTCAGCGAAGGTGAACTTTCAAATCTGTTCCATTTCTCAGGACATCTAAATTGCATTCGTGTGGGAGCAGTATTCTCACGTTGGACAGTTCTTCACTTGAAAACAAACACTCAGTCCTACTCCCAGAATGCATCATTTCAAGATGTCTGAGCAGAAAGATGCAGATACGTGACACACTGGAGGGAAGCTCAGATGTGACGGAGTGAAATAGGGCTGCGCAAACAGAGGAGGGGAAAACTGCGCACCTGTGCATCACTCTGCGCTACCTGCGCAGACCTGCGCACACATCTGCGCAACCTGTGCACACTCCTGCGCAGACCTTTCATCACCTGCCATGACCTGTCATCACACCAGACCCTGCGCATCCACCTGCGACATGGCAGACCTTGCACACTCGCATGACCTGCACATCACACGCTGCCGCGCACACCCGCGCATCACATCGACCTGTGATCAACTGCGAGCGCATGACCGGCAATCATGGCGCTACACGAATGAGATTCACCGTCTTCTCCGGCTCCACAGAGCCATACATAACCAATCTGCCCCCGTGCACATGGGCGGGGGCGAGGGGGGGCATTTCCAATCTGCCCCCGGTGGGGGGGTAACATCTGTGATGATAAATACGCTTCAGCTGCATGTACCTGCGGGTGCTAAACAGCCAGTCCACCCGGGGGACCCGCGCTGCCAACGCAGAACAAATAATAATAATAAAAAATAAAAAACAGAGGGATTCAGCAGGAAAACGTGTGCATTATTGATGAGGCTGTTCTCTCCGCCAAGTGGCGAAGGAAAGGGGGGTTTGACAAAGTCGTTAGCATCGCGGCGCAGTTAGAAAAACGCATGGCGCCGTTAGGAAGAGGTACTGAGAGTGAGAGAGAGAGCGCAGTACATGCAGGGGTGTGTGAGAGAGAGAGAGAGAGAGAGAGAGAGGAGAGAGTGAGAGGAGAGGAGAGAGAGAGAGAGGTGAGAGAGAGAGAGAGAGAGTGAGGAGAGAGAGAGAGAGTGAGAGAGAGGAGAGAGAGGAGAGAGAGAAGAGAGAGTGAATGAGAGGTGAGAGAGAGTAGAGAGAGAGAGAGAGAGAGAGAGAGAGAGAGAGAGCGCAGTACATGCAGGGGTGAGAGAGAGAGAGAGAGAGAGTGAGAGTGAGAGAGAGAGGAGCACAGTACATGCAGGGGTGAGAGAGAGTGAGAGAGAGAGAGAGTGAGAGAGTGAGAGTGAGAGAGAGAGTGAGAGAGAGAGCGCAGTACATGCAGGGGTGAGAGAGAGAGAGAGAGAGAGAGGAGCACAGTCAGTGCGGGGTGGAGAGTGAAGAGGAATGAGAGAGAGTGAAAGTAAGAAGGACCGCAAACCGTGGAGTTGGAGGAGGAGCGCTAGTACATGCAGGCGTGCTGAGTAGAGAGACGAGAGAGAGAGAGAGTGAGAGAGAGAGAGAGAGAGAGAGAGAGAGAGAGCACAGTACATGCAGGGGTGTGAGTGAGAGAGAGAGAGAGAGAGAGAGAGAGAGAGAGAGAGAGAGTGAGAGAGTGAGAGAGTGAGAGTGAGAGAGAGAGAGAGCGCAGTACATGCAGGGGTGAAAGCGTGGAGCTGGCGCATGCAGTGAGCTGCTCAGGACGGGCTGCGCTGGAGCACGGGCCTGAACTGCAGCGATCACCTGCAGGTCAGCGGACAATTACACCCCCCTTCCTGTCCCAAATCCCAGTTTGGGTGTTTGGAGCGACTCGCGTCTCATCCCTTATTCATTAATCAGTGCCCGTCTCCCGCTCTGTTTACTCATTTGGGCAATTTGCTTTTCCAAGCCGGACGATCTGCTGGGTCTTTTATTCAGGCTGCTGAAAGGAGAGTTTGTAACCGCCTTAGGAAAGTGCAGCTCCGTGACAAACAACCAGACACAATGTAAATATTAAAACATTTATAAAGCCAGTTGCACTACCAACTTGGTATTCTCTATTTTGTACTGACAGGGAAAATTTTAAACACACAATAAAAGGAATATGAATTGGAATATTTGATTAGCAGCAGCTTATTTGAATATTTGATTCACTCTGCAAAGGCACAGAAATGTAATTGTGATCGGTTTGGACATGCTGCCTGACGCAAAACTAATATCAAAGAAGCGATCGCCGTCCTTTTGATGGCCTTCATTAATGTTAGCCTTGTGGGCAGGTACTGGACTGGGCGGAGGTGTGTGCCGCTTGCTAATTACTACTCTGGTGTTCATGTGCCTTGATTGATATGAACCGGAACAGTAATTACAGGACCGTTACCTTCATAATGAGTTTGCTTTTGGCTCAAACAAGAAGTCAATTTAAAGGCATATTTTTTAAATAAATTTCAGTATGTAACTTACAGTCGCAATGTAAAGTCTATATAATAAATATATTTTAATTAAATCTCTCAGTAAAATGTGATATGTTTTACTGCACTGGCTTAACCTGATAAAGTTTTACTTTTCCTTTAGCAATTTGTTCTTATACATTTTTAATCATCATATTATCTATAGTAGAATCTGTTGAAAATTACATATTAATGTATATTAAGTATGCCTTAATATGGTAGAGTGGGGAAATCTGGGTTTGTCTGATGACTGGTAGAGCAGCTGTATCAGAGAGCCTTAGCATCAGCATCACATCACATGACCTGCTCACAAACTGCCCTGAAGATTACTGTATTTACCAAGATCACAGGTAATACTCACACATACTCATGTGGAAAAGCTCTGGGTGGGTGTGTGTCTGCGTGTGTGTGCGTGTGTGTGTGTGTGTGTGTGTGTGCGTGTGTGTGTGTGTGTGTGTGTGAGTGTGTGTGTGTGTGTGTGCGTGTGTGAGTGTGTCTGCGTGTGTGTGTGTATATGTGTGTGTGTGTTGAGATGGAGGTTAGGGTAGGGGTAGTAGCAGGGGGAGTGTTGTATTGGCAGTTTGGGGGCGAGGCTGTTTGGGGGCGAGGCGGCGGGGTGGGGGGCGGTTTGGGGGCGAGGCGGCGGGGTGGGGGGCGGTTTGGGGGTGAGGTGGCGGGGTGGGGGGCAGCTATTTGGCGGGAGATAATGACTCACACAGCCGGGCGGCGGATGCTGCGTAGCGGGACCTGACAGCTGAGAAATGACAGGATTCAGCGAAGCCAGGCCCCCCCTCGCCACGTACCCCCCCTTGTCGTGTACCCCTCCTCAGTGTTTACCCCTCCTCAACATTTACCCCCCTGCTGTGTACCTCTCCCCCCCCCTTGCTGTTTACCCCTCCTCAACATTTACCACCCTCACTGTGTACCCCCCCACCCTTGCTGTTTACCCCCCCTCTGTGTTTATCCCGCTACCTCAGCATGAACCCCCCCCCCACGAGCAGAGTAGGGTGAGGGGGGGTAATTTAATCTTATCCACAGGAGCACAAATCAGTTCCTCTCTCTCCTTCATTTGCACCCATTTAAGTGTCAATCAGAACAGAGACAAAAAGAAAAGAAATGGAGCAGAGCTGCTTGTCTTTGTGGAGTTGTGTGTGTGACGCACCACTGTGTGGAGGGAAAGCTGAACGTATGAAATGGAGGTACCCCTGGGGCATACTCTCTGTGTTTCCGGCACGTTCCAGGAGGTTAAAGGTCATCCAGGGCTGAGATGGGATAGCTTGTTCTCCTTTCTCATTTTGCTGAGCTCCCGAACCCGCTCCCCATTTCTCCCTCATGGTCAGATGTAGACTCATTCGCTTGCTGTTTGCTGTTTGAGCGCTTATTGTTATTCTTTATAATGTACGCACTTTTAACTGTGCTGCTTCTTGGCCAGTGCTTCCTTCTCAATGAGTTTCTTTATCTGAACAGGACTCTGCTGGTTGGTCACAGCCTGTGTATAGTGCAAGAGCTCTCCTCTGTTTGGTCACAGCCTGTGTATAATATGTCAGTGTGAGAGAGGACAGGGCCCATCTGGGAAACGCCATGTGTTTCTGAGCCCAATGGCCATTGTCTCGTTCATAAATGAAAATAAAAGCTGTCGCTCCCTGTGCCAATCTCACTTCCCGTGCCATCTCCTCCACAGGTCTCCATACGCATGGAGGCAAACCGGGTATGAGACCAAGGACCTCCTGCCTCAGAGAAAGGGGGGGGGGGGCAGACAGAGAGAAGGGGGAGTGGGCGAGAGGAAGGGCGAGAGAAAAGGAGGCACAGAACAAAAGAGAAAAGAATAAAGCATGTGAAAGAAAGAGAGAGTGAGAGAGAGAGAGACAGACACAGATATGGTGTGACACTGACGGATTAGACCTGCCAGACCGGCTGCTCAGTAATGGCAGTTTATCAGCTGGAGTCTCAGAAGGTCACTCGAGATCTCCCTCTCCCTCCTCCTCCTCCTCCTCCTCCTCGTCCTCCTCGTCTGGAGAGCACGGCTCACTGACACCCGGAATAATCCCCACGTAACCCTGGGATACGCGGCGGGAATGCCGTCTGCTCCGCCCGCCATGTCTCCTCAGCGCCCGCTCTGCATTTTCATATTTTCATATTTTTAAAACAAAATAAAACACATGTCAGATATAAATAAGCAAGGTCACTGCAGAGTAATATAACAGTATCATTGCAGAACATATCATTTAAAAAAGGTTCATGCTACAGCATATAGCATCAAATAAGGTATTTGGAGGCATGTTTACACTGACTTGGTATAGAATTATTGCAGACTTCTCTAAATATAAATATAAATACTATATATAATATAAACTTCCTGCTGTGAAATCCCAGATTCTTCCAGATGATTGACAGCTGTCAACCCTCAAATAAATCTTTTCTGCCTTTTTGTCTGTTGAGAGCAATATGTGACATCCTCAAAGGAGAACTGTCTGTGTGGATGCCAGGCTGCACAGGATCATTTATAAACCGATGAATAATTTCATCACCACATATTTCAGTTCCACAGTGTTATATTTTTGGAATCGCTGGGATCCCAACCACCAGTGTAAAACGGAAGCGTTTGCACACCTCAGACACACTCATCCACGAGCTGGGGAATATTTCCCATTGAAAGCCACACGATTTCAGAGGACAGCTAGTGCTAGTGCACCCCCCCCCCCCGCACCCACTACACCCCCCACCCCCCCACCCCAGCACCGACTACACCCGCTACACCCACCCATCCCCCCCCAGCACCCGCTACACCCCCCCCATCACTCCCCCACCCCCCAGCACCCTCTCTACCTCCCATCACCCCCCCCATTACTGCAATCCCTCTGCCACCCTACCTGCCCCTCCCTCACCCCTTATTCAATCATCCTCTGAGCAGAGCTGGCTGTAAGTGAAATATAAATAACCCTGCCCAAATGTAAATGTATTCAAACCAGGCTCTTTTCCATTCCAGTGACGGCAGTTTGAGTCATGTACACAATGGTTTAAAAAAAACTCCCAATTTATTCAGAATTACAAGTCTGCTTAAATGTTATGTTTCAAGATAAAATATGCTTTGCACAAAAAAAAAGGAAAAAAACTGTAAAAAGCTCGGGCTCCTGGTACATTTGCGAGGCATTAATTGCGTGGATGATTATCCTGAACATTATGCTACCGGCTCATATTTATAGTTGTGTCCACTTTTCATTATGGTGTTCATTACAGGGCATAAATAATGTACATAAACATGCCCAGCCCTCTCCACGCTCTCTGTAATACTGCCAAGCGGAATCCATCTTGTCTGCAGTTATCAGACATTACCTTTCTGAATTATGACCGCCAGTCACTTCCTGGCTCCGCGTCCCATCAGCCCTTGCTGCAGAGACGACAGCATTAAGCTTAAAGTTTATTGCGTCTTCTTTACCCAACACAGAGCATTAATCTGTTTAACAGCTGCCGTGACCCCTTTCATCCCATTTCATAAAATAAAAAAAATATATTAATAAAAACACATTAAAAGTCGCATCGTGCGGTAGGCTCCAGTAAATCTCCTTGCTCTTTGGGATGAACGGCGCGGGTTGATTGATCACATTCTATCCGTGACTCCAGAGGCAGAGCAAGCAATTCTGCAAAGAGAAAAGAGGGGGAAAGTCTCTTTTTTTTACTTCCAGAAACCTCTGTGTACATTTCTGGGAATTCTTATACTTTCAGCCATCTTTCTATGTTTATTATTCAGAAGAGGAGAAAGCTCGGGAAGTGTCATTACAGGTGGGTGAACCCCCAACCCTTCGGGGGAATTTAGAGTCAACCAGCTTATGAATTGTGCGACAAGTCTTGGCTTTCAAAACTCACAACCCACATAATGAGCAAACAAAACCCACATAATGAGCAAGTATGTTTTCTTTCTTTATTGCACCACTCATTACAATAGAGTTTGACATGTTCAAACATATAATTAAACTGTTTTAATGTCAAATTAAAACTCGAATCAGTGCTGTGCCTTTTGCCACCTTTTTTCTCCATGATTGAAATGTCCAGTCATATCCACTATTCACACAGTGGAACAGAGCCTTAACAGATACCAGACCATGGGGCCCATCCACACACTGGAACAGAGCCTTAACAGATACCAGACCATGGGGCCCATCCACATACTGGAACAGAGCCTTAACAGATACCAGACCATGAGGCCCATCCACATACTGGAACAGAGCCTTAACAGATACCAGACCATGAGGCCCATCCACATACTGGAACAGAGCCTTAACAGATACCAGACCATGGGACCCATCCACACACTGGAACAGGGCCTTGACAGATACCAGACCATGGGGTCCATCCACACACTGGAACACAGCCTTAACAGATACCAGATAATGGGGCCCATCCACACACTGGAACAGAGCCTTAATAGATACCAGATTGATCACTGCAACATTCTCTTTACGGAGTTCTGGTGGGTGACACCCTGGGAGCCAATCAGTGGGTGAAGATGGACCACAGCACAGTTGCCTGCCAGCCAGCTAACCTTCCATTCAGCCAGCTGACTGCAGGCAGCTCTGCTGGTCGGTTTACACAGTGGCGCCATCTACAGTTTAGGAGGAGCTGCCACGTGAGGGTGAGTTGGGGAAAGAGGAACAATGCCCTTAATCCAGCATTAGCATGAACCCAGTCTCCCCCGTAGCTGGGGAGGCAAAGGCATAAGTTATGCTGAGACCAGGACAGGGTCTTGGATTCCTGAGAGCAGCAGATGCAGTAATTGGCGTATTGTGCCAAACAGACGGCCATATTTCCAGCTCTCACTGAGCGCGCTCAGTCCGGCCCTCGCAATCTGCTTGGACACAAATCAGATCTGCTGAGCGGAGAAAAATGCTGAATATTCAATAATCAAAATGTTTATGAAGCTCCACAGGGCGACAGGTGGTTGGAGGCTGCCCTGGGTAAAGGAGAGTTCAGTCGGTTAGGGGTCCGTGTTTCATCGCTTTACTTATTCACCATATCCTGGCCAGAGTTCTAGGAATGCGGTAAGGCTCACAACAGAAAGGAAACAGGATTTTTCTGATTGCATTAAGACCAGATATTAGCACATTATTTAGGGAATGGACCCCATTGAGAACAGACCCTAGAGACCAGGGACCCAGCAAAAGCCATAGTAGCAATGGACCTTAAATCGTACTCTCCCCAAACCTCAATCGTTTAAAACCATTTAACACCCCTTAGTCTGCACTTTTAAAGCCAATTACACAGTCTCCCTGCCGACGGGAGAGGTGGGGATTCACTGAAGGAGAACCAACCCGCTCAGAATTACCGGGTCCCCAAATGACCGAGCCTGCCTTCGCTCAACCTTGAGTCTGATTCCACTGCGATAACTGCATCTCAGCAGCGCAGAAGGGCGCGGGTTTACACCTTCACTCCAAAGGGGAATTTTAATTCTCTGACCTTTTTAATCACATTTTAAGACTCCTCGCTCTCTCGGTCGTGTCTGCAGGCTGAATTTTTACAGCTGGGGAACGTGCCTGCAGGGGAGGGAGCGGCTCTTAAATGGAAGTGAGAAGATTTTCCACAGCGCAGCGATCCACATCTGCTCAGGGCAAACAGGAAGCTCAATACATATAAAACATAAAGCCATCATCCCTCTTCATACAGGGAAAATTACTCTGGCCATTTCTGAGAGAGATTGGTTTGGGTCACATGTTGGTGTGCAGCTAAGATCATCATACTGCCCCAGGCTGTGCAGTCAAAGTGCTCACCCCCCCACCCAAGGGGGGAGGGGGGGGACTCAGGCAGTCCCTGCAGGCTGTCTAGAATGGGGCAATACAGCAGGCAAGGCCCTGGACAGCCATGCAACAGCACAGTCCCACATATAGGTGGCGCTATCACATTAAATCACAGTCCTGCATGGCTCTAGCTCTGAAACTACAGCAGTTATGAAGAGGAAATTAATATAAGTTCTGTATTTTTAAATTATTCCTCAGAGATCTTTGGCCAATTAAGAATATGAGAAAAATATATATATATATATATTTTTTTTTAAGTTGTGGCATTAATGGAAACCACCAGGGAGCATCACTCAGGACAGCTGTAAAGAAATGGGAGGAAGCTGTTCTGAAAATGGTGGCCTTTTACACAAGGTTAATGTGAGGCCTTCTTAGAGCATTCCTCAGAGATGTATAGCTAATAGCAGATAAAAGAAAACATTTTATGTTTTTCCTCCAAGTGCAAAACTGCTTGCTTTTTTCCCACTGTTATTTTTCTCATCGAACATTTGTTACTAATGAATAAACAAAATGAAGGAAAAAACACTTTTTCATTCAGTTTAGATGATTCTTATTCAGGGAAGTGGAATGAGTTCGCATGGAATGAATGATGCGTGCAGCTTCACTAAACCAAATACAGTGAAGAACTACTACATCACCTGATATCAACAGCAAACAAATTATAAATCAACACGTACATACATTACAGAACTAAAGATGAACAAATAGCTCTGTGCTTCCTAAAGACGCGGAACCATCCGGGCTACAAACGCAGGATCATTTAAAACACCTGCCTGACCGCCATTTCTGCACTGAAGCGTCACGCCGGGTCTGGCACTCCGATGGAAAAGAGTCTGAAAAAGAACAGGGAGAAATAATGGTGGAGAGGGTGGATTTAATAAAATCAGCATTTATTGGACATTCATTAATGATAGCCATTAACATTAATATTAAAAAGCACATTTAACAAGACAATATTTTCCCCCGCACGCCCCAAGATTATGTTCACCTATATGAGAACATAAAACCGTGCCTTTTAAAGATGAATAAATCAATAATTCAGCGAGGAGCGCGCATTTGCAACGCTTCGCTAATGGTGGGCACGCCCATCTGAGCCGGAGAAAACCCTGAAAGCAGCACCTGCTCTGTGCAGTAAGAGGAGAATATACCGGCTGTAATATAAGTCAGCGTATAAATCACATGCACTAATCTAAAAACCTTAAAATGTTATTAGTTGGGTAAAAAAAGCATGCACTTAAGGGTCTGTGAAAAGGCCTTAGGTGTAGAGAGGAGGCATCTTACACTTCTGTCTCTCTGTGATACATTCCCAGTGCATTCTGTCCCATGCATTAATTCAGTGGATTGCTTTCAGTCACTACTTCAGCCACTGCAATAAATAAATAAATAAATAAATAAACAGGCTATTCATTGCCATCTACAGCATACAGGTGCTGTTCAGCTATGCATGCATGTATCCAGCATGACTGTGACAACACCTCCATGTGACATCACAGAAGTCTCCTCACACATGACTGTGACATCACATCAGCCTTCTCACACATGACTGTGACATCACAGAAGTCTCCTCACATACATCACACCTCCTGGATCCCCAGGCATGAATCCTGTATCCCGCAACAAAAATTTAAATTGAAATCTTCCTTTAAATCCCCATGTATGTTCTCTGACTCTTCCTTTGTTCTTTGTCTCTGCTTTGATATAGTGCTTTGGAAATATTGCTGTACTTGGCAGTTACAGTGTAACTACTCTATGTAACAGTTATAACCCAACTGGACAGTAAACTGACGCACAGCTGATCATTTTACTGCATATTTCTCACTAACTGAGCTATATTACCCAGAGCTCCCCTTGATTTCCCCACCTGTTCAGTACGGCACACCCGCCCAGCTGGGATCTTAAATTTCAGGTGTAGAACATTAATCACAGGAGCAGCACGGATGAGCGGCGTGATCAGGAGACGGTGCTGCAGTGTCTGAGGCGAGGCTGGCTCTGCTTCAGCGCTCAGTTAGTGATGTACGAGCAGCTAACGCAGGGAAACGAGCAGCACCGTCTCTGCGTTTGCGTGTGATTGGGCCACTCTGTCGGCATGGCGATATCAGCGCTAATGCGCCGGGGAATCCCGTTCTGTTCTCCTGGCGCACACCGCTGTAGACGCAGCTCACACCCCCACACAGGGCAGCTCACACCCCCACACAGGGCAGCTCACACCCCCACACAGGGCAGCTCACACCCCAAACAGGGCAGCTCACACCCCCACACAGGACAGCTCACACCCCAAACAGGGCAGCTCACACCCCCACACAGGGAGCTCACACCCCCACACAGGGCAGCTCACACCCCCACACAGGGCAGCTCACACCCCCACACAGGGCAGCTCACACCCCACACAGGGCAGCTCACACCCCCACACAGGACAGCTCACCCAAACCACTCACACCAACAGGAGCTCACACCCCAAACAGGGCAGTTCACACCCCCACACAGGCAGTACACCCACCAGGCACTCACACCCCCACACAGGGCAGCTCACACCCCCACACAGGGCAGCTCACACCCCCACACAGGGCAGCTCACACCCCCACACAGGACAGCTCACCCCAAAACAGGGCATCTCACACCCCCAAACAGAGAGGCTTGCACCCCCAAACAGAGTGGGTCACCCCCAAACAGATCGGTGGGGAACACGCCTGGTTTGAGAGGGTGATGATGTCTGGGGTAAAGCTGCGAAAAACCTGAAACTGCCCCCTCCCTCCCCAGGACCACTTTGACTGCCCCCTCCCTGCCCAGGACTGTGGAGAATGCAGCAGCTATACTGGGCTTTAAAATAGACATTCCAAATTAGGCATTCTAAAATCAAGAGAAGGAACCAAAAAACAAGGATAAGAATTGATCTAAATAATCCCTACAAATCTCTCTCATGTAGACTGTTTTGTAGACAATGGTGAGTTTGAACTGTGTAAAAAAGGGAGGGAATTATCCTTTCATTATTACATTACCATGAATTATCCCGTCCCTGAATTATCCTGTCCCTGAATTATCTTGTCCCTGAATGATCCTGTCCATGAATGATCCTGTCCCTGAATTATCTTGTCCCTGAATAATCCTGTCCCTGAATTATCCCATCCCTGAATGATCCTGTCCCTGAATGATCCTGTCCTTGAATGATCCCATCCCTGAATGATCCTGTCCCTGAATGATCTTGTCTTGGAATGATCCTGTCCCCGGGTCTTGAAGTACTGGCAGAGCTGAGCTCCCCCCCCCACCCCGGCCCGCGCCCTGACTGCAGGCACCCAGTCCGCCCGCCACTCTCACCCAATCAGCCAGCGGGTCACCAGCCGGCCCTGCCCCGAGTGATTGATCAGCTGACAGCTTGGCTCCGCCCCGCGGTGCGGATTCAGTTCCAGGTCAAGGGGAACATTGCTGCACTGAGGGCGAGTTCTAAAGCTGGAGCCTTAACATGCAACGCTTTCAGAATACAGCGATGAATCCACCCGGAGAACTGAGCCGGAGAGAGCTAACGCCACAGCGCTAACCTCCGGCTTCCAAAGAAACACATCAATACCTCGCTCTTCAAATTCATTTAGGATTAATGGAAGTTGGAACAGGACTTAATTTTTTAAATTACAGACCAGCAGGATGAAACTCAGTCTTCAGGAGAGTCAGACAAAAAGGGAGACTTTGAATAATGCAGTGATAATTTAATCTCGCCCTGGAAAGGGAAAAAATCACAGAAGAATGAAATGAAGCTCGGAAGGCTTTGGGTTTCCTGGCGCGAGCAATAGCAGACTAGTGTACCCCATTACTGCAGACTAGTGTACCCCCTTACTGCAGGATGTACCCCTTACTCAGCTAGTGTACCCATTACTGCGGCTAGTGTACCCCATTACTGCAGACTAGTGTACCCCATTACTGCAGGCTAGTGTACCCCATTACTGCAGGCTAGTATACCTCATTACTGCAGGCTAGTGTACCCCATTACTGCAGGCTAGTGTACCCCATTACTGCAGGCTAGTGTACCCCATTACTGCAGACTAGTGTACCCCATTACTGCAGACTAGTGTACCCCATTACTGCAGGCTAGTGTACCCCATTACTGCAGGCTAGTGTACCCCATTACTGCAGGCTAGTGTACCCCATTACTGCAGACTAGTGTATGCCATTACTGCAGGCTAGTGTACCCCTACTGCAGACTAGTGTACCCCATTACTGCAGGCTAGTGTACCCCATTACTGCAGACCAGTGTGCCCCATTACTGCAGGCTAGTATACCTCATTACTGCAGACTAGTATACCCCATTACTGCACACTAGTGTACCCCATTACTGCAGACCAGTGTGCATAATGTACCCCATTACTGCAGACCAGTGTGCATAATGTACCCCATTACTGCTCCCTCCAGTTATATATTCTTTTGTTTTTGTGTAGCGGTAAGTATAAAGCCGATGTGTGTGGGAGTGGGATAATGTTTGATTAGGGGAAGAGGGTTGGCCGTCTGCGTTCATAGGGCTTGTCGCTAGGCGGACACGGCTCACAAAATGAATTGTTGAGGAAATGTCAAACGCCAGGTGCTGTGTGCCCTGGAGCTGCTGCCTAAACCAGAATACTGTGTAATTCAGCACCTTCGCAAATGTCTCCTTTATCTGCTTTTTATCACATCTTCCTCAGTTTTATTTTGCTCGCAGTGAGAACAGGAGGTGCATCCTGTGGAACAAACTCTCAGGCCGCAGAGAGTCTGTGTTCTGAGAGATGACCTAGAAACCAGCGGGCCGCAGGTTCAAATCTCAGCTGTAACCTGTCAGTATGTCATTCTTTACTAACTATGAAATTATGAAACCACATGAAATGAACTACTCACAATGTGACATAAATTCTGCAGTCAAGTACAGAGTAAGACCGAGGCTGCCGTGTTCCAGAAAAACTTTAACTGCAACCACAGAAGGTTCTGGATAATGCAAAACTGATTTTAATGCTACCTGTGCATTTTATTATGACTCAATTGACCGGTATAATTGTACAATTCTGTTCATTCACAGGGAATCGGGGGCTTTTCTCGTGCGTTTAGAAATCACCATCTGTCCATTAGCGGCTCTGAGTGATTAAATAAAAGCACCTCTAAGGCTCCTAATATTTAACATGAATATATCCCCTTTTTATAAATGAGAATAATAGTAGCTGTGATATCGATCACTTTTAAATGGGATCTCTATAGCCCACAGTGAGCCCACAGAGCACAGGTGCACTTTACTTAGCCTTTAAGCTGCGGTTTCGCTCCTGGGAGTTCAGAAATACTGAGACCTTTAAAAGCTGACTGGGAGGAGCCAGGGCGGGAGTGGCGGCCATTTTCCTCACACAGATATGTGTGATGACCTTCCATAGCGCAGCGGTCAGCAGACTGGACTGGCTGTGTGTGTGTGTGTGTGTGTATGTGCGTGTGTGAGTATGTATGTATGTGCATGTGTGTGTGTGTGTGTGTGTGTGTGTATGTGTGTGTGTGTGGAGCTCTGACTGTAATATATACATGTGATATGAACAGAGTGGCATAAATGTGAGCGTTAGCATTACTGAGGCAGCGTCCTATCGATCCCAGCCTTCTCCATTCTCACGGCTGAGAATCGGATTGTTCCAGCAAAGGTCCCTTAATGAGGTCGGGGTTGGGGGGGGGGAGGGCGCATGGCCTCAGCAAACTCCACATTGTTGCATCTGAAACACAGACGGGAGCACTACTCTCTCAGCACTGCTGAATCCTCATTCTCAGGAGGAACTCTGAGTCGTGAGATTCAGCCTCAGGATTATTCTCCTGTTCTCTCTGGGTTTGTCTGTAGCAGGCGGCCGTGACCCTCAGCGCATCTCAGCGGCTAACTCACCTAACCCTAACCCTAACCCTAACCCCTCCAGAGGAACCAGCACATCGCCGGGAAGCAGATCCTCCTCTCACATCACACTGTCTGGAGGGTCCCGCCTAAAACCGGGCTTGAGCCCTCTTAGTACAAACCAAAGTGACACCATGGCCCCTGGCCTGTCCCAGAACACACACACACATGCACATACACTCACACACACGCACACACACTTATACACACACGCATGCACACACGCACACACACTCACACACACGCACACACACGTACACACACTTATACACACACGCACACACACGCACACACACTTATACACACACGCATGCACAGGCACACACACTTATACACACACGCATGCACACACGCACACACACTCACACACACGTACACACACTTATACACACACGCACACACACTTATACACACACGCATACACACACGCATGCACACACACGCACACACACGCACACACACTTATACACACACGCATGCACAGGCACACACACATATACACACACGCATGCACACACGCACACACAGTAAAATCTTTGCACATTTTCTAATCGCTAAGTTATATTAGCCTTTGTGTAATATAATGTGAATGTGTCTCTGAGATCTGTGTGCAGATCTGACCCCCAGGGGCCGCCCATGCGTACTGACCCAGTCACACACCTCACCCAGCGAGGAGATCCAGATCAATCCCAGCCACACACCTCGCCCAGCCGGGAGATCCAGATCAATCCCAGCCACACACCTCACCCAGCGAGGAGATCCAGATCAATCCCAGCCACTCACCTCGCCCAGCGGGGAGATCCAGATCAATCCCAGCCACTCACCTCGCCCAGTGGGGAGATCCAGATCAATCCCAGCCACTCACCTTGCCCAACGGGGAGATCCAGATCAATCCCAGCCACTCACCACGCCCAGCGGGGAGATCCAGATCAATCCCAGCCACTCACCTCACCCAGCGAGGAGATCCAGATCAATCCCAGCCACTCAACTCACCCAGCGGGAGATCCAGATCGATTACCCCGCCTGCCGTCCCAGCATGCCTTTGGGTGCGGACAGACTCATTACCCTCCGCTTCATTAGTCCTCTGAAGATCCTCCGGGCCCCCTCCCTGCAGCGCGGCTTTGGCGAGAGAAACGGACCCTTATGACATCACAGCCTGCTCCTTATGACATCACTGCCTGCTCCTCAGCCTGCCTGTCAATATAGACCCAAGGAAGTTAAACTTATCTGATACAGTCCATTTGTTAGACCACACTAGGAGTATTGTGTGCAGTTCTGGGCACAGCGCTACAAGAAAGATATAGAGCCTTTGGAAAAGGTTCAAAGAAGGCCAATTAAATTGATTCCAGGTATGAAAGATAAAAGCTACGAGGCTTAAGATGCTCAATCTATTTAAGCTGAGTAAAAGGAGACTTGGGGGTGATTTAATTGCGCTTTTAAATTCATAAAGGAGATTAACAAAGTGAACTACAAGAGATTCTTTAGGTTGAGTTCTGTTAGTAGAACAAGGGGACATAAATGTAAATTAGCAAAAGGTAAATTCCATACAGACATTAGGAAGAGTTTTTTCCACACAGAGTGGTCGATGTGTGAAATACCCAGCCAGGTCACACAGCAGCAGCAGAAACTCTGTTATGTTGTGTTATGTCCTATTGGGACAAGAACTACCACGCAATTAAATGAAAACCTAAATATGGACTTGACAGGCTTATATCCATTATCCGTAAATCCACAGGTACACCTGTGACATAAAGGTGTCCAACTTTAAGACAATATAGGTCACACCAAAAAAAAAAAACAAGAAAAGGATTCAAGTTGCTGTCCATTCCATTCCATTTCAATTCATTCAGCCCAATAAATTAATTGCAGTTTGATTCATGAATTGACAGATGCTCAAAGAACACTACAGCACTTTCCAGTATTCTGAATGACAGAACTGGAATGGGCCCAAATAAAATTCAGCCAAACCCTTGTGAATATGAAGCTGAACACAGGGACGGCCGTTCTTACCCAGTACTGCACAAGCCGGTGACACATTGACTTACAGGGCATGTGCAGTGTTAGTCAGTGTGAAATGTGTTGGTCTCCGGTGGGAAAAATAGAAGTGAGTTTGCTGAATTCACAAAGAGCCTCGACACTTTACCACAGGGGCAGATTTATAAGTGTTGAGCCTGAGGGGCTGTTTTTTTTTTTTTTGGAGGAGGGGGGGTGGTGGTGGGGGGGGGGGTTGACTGCTGGGTGGCTGTTGTTGGGGGGGGGGGGGGGGTTAAACTGCTCACTGGCTTTGGTTATCCCTGGAACATTCTAGATTGTCCAAGGGGCAGTCTGGTTCTCTGAGATTTTTCTTGTTGTACTGCAAAAAAACCCTCCTTGACATGCTGCTCAAAATGGCAGAGGAGTGGGCTGCCTCATAGAGCGGTTTCATTCCATCAGGGACAGAATGCAGCAGGGACAGAATGCAGCAGGGACAGAATGCAGCAGGGAGAGAATGCATCAGGGACAGAATGCAGCAGGGACAGAATGCAGCAGGGACAGAATGCATCAGGGACAGAATGCAGCAGGGACAGAATTCAGCAGGGACAGAATGCAGCAGGGAGAGAATGCATCAGGGACAGAATGTACTGCACGCAAATTTCCAACAATTTAATTCTCACAAGCGTACAGGGTGTGTTTAATTCCTAGAGACGACTAAAAGGACCAACAATAACAAGTCTGATATTCTCTTGAAACACAAGTCGGTAAGATAAATCCATGTCTTCATCATCATCATCATCACCATACTAAATCATCTGTATGATCCCTTTGACTGGGTCCAGACATGAAACTCCTGTGTGTATAAGGGAGTGCAACATCACGGGAAGCATATTCATATCAGTTTCTTATAATTACATATAATTACATCAGAAATGTATATTATATTAAGCTACACAACCTCCAGACCTGTCCCCCTCTCATCATACCATCAATTTGCTTCATATTCAGGATTGCCTCAGTATTAAAAATGTTTTATTTCCCTTAATAATCAAACAAAAGGAAAGAAATCAACTGAAAGAATGTTAAGAATCTGGTGCATCTGCGAAACAAAATTATTCTTTTTGTTCTTGAACGCAGAAAACATTTCATTCTTGCACTTTCAGCTTCTGTCACAAACATGTCCGAAACGGAGCTCTGATCAGCCTGACCCAGATGAGAGAAGAAGCCGCAGCAGAGCGAGACAAGCAAGTGGGATGTGAGCGCCACTCAGTGGTAGGAGACAGAACTGCATTTGCTAAAAATAAAAATAAATTAAGACAAGACATTAAACATGCTGGTTTAATAAAAATAAAATGGGCACTAGACATAGAAACCTCATGCAGGGGTGAAAGTACTAATAAATCTAATTCATTTCTTTAGCATTAAAGTGATTTAATCCGTCTGCAATTTGTCAAAACTGTCTGCATCCATGGCTGATCAATGAATCACTGAAGAAAAGAATCTTGATGCATTTAATGATATGCATTTAATTTAGATCAAATCACATTACTTTAGAAGCAGAGTGCATTTTAAACACAGGAAGGTTATCCAGAGGAAATTCGGCTCTTCAAGTCTTCACTTTGTCACAGATTTACAGCCCGGATTAAAATGGCCGCTCCTTTTGATGCTGCTGATTTATAAATATACGAGACTGATGAACAGCCAACGTGAGTGTCGAACACAAACACAATCTTAAAATGTGCGCAGCGTCACTTCTGATATGGGGGCAAATATGAGCCCCAGGGGGCAGTCCTGCTGTGCAGGCCCGGGACGGTGATTTAAGGGAGGATTGTCCTTCAGCCTGTTCTGTATTGCAGTCAGAAGCCTGGGCTTCTCTCTGTTTGGCAGATCTGTCTGCTGATGTTTACGGAAAAACCGAAAAGGATTACGGTCCTTCAACAACAAAGCCATCAGCCTAAACAGTAAAGGCTTCAACACTGCCGCTAACACCAACACCGCCCCCTACACCCCTGACCAAACACTGCCGCTAACACCAACACCGCCCCCTACACCCCTGACCAAACACTGCCCCTAACACCAACACCGCTCTCCACACCCCTAACTGAATATCTATGGCTGACAGCTCAGAGATCTGCAGACCTCGGCCAGAGGAACAGAGAGCAGGCTTTGATGTACACCTGCCCCACACACAAAGAGAACGAGGCCCAGGAGCTCGTTCGCCCCACAGAGTTCAGCAGCGTTCAGCAGGTAAACTCTCCTCAGCGGGACACCAGGCAGCGCTCACCCCAAACCACCTCTCCCTCCACCTCTCTTCCAGAAGCACGCTTCATTCCATTCTCTGCTCGCATGGCTTATGAAGGCATTAAGAGAGGGAGCGGGTTATGAATGATTAATTATGCTGCGTGTTTACCTGAGTCAAGTTCAGTCACAGGGGAAATATGCGTTTCAATTATTTACTCAGCAGACTGTATAAATAATCAGGGGGTTCTTCACCAGTGTCCAGTCTTCATGGTCTAGGTCATTACCGAAAATAACCCTCCTGTTTTCAAATGATCAACTGACTTGCAGTTTAGAAAAAAAAAACTAAGTAGCAAATAATTATATGTATTTTTATTGAGTTTGATCAAATTTTGTTCCCTATAATGTGTGACCGAAATAAACTACATTCATTCATTCGATTTATTATTGAATCAAATTGGACAATGACATCACATGATTGTGACCGATTTATATTTTTTGTTTTTGTTTCTTTTTGGGTGGGGGTTGCTAAAGTCATATTATTGGCCAGTTCTCCATGCCTGCTGAGCCAGGATAGGCACAGTTTTGGATGAAGCAGATCGCTGTGAGAAGGAGTTTTACCTGGCCTGTCTCTGCGTAGGTGTGGTCTGAGGGCCGGTCCTGGTGCCAGTCTGGTGCCAGTCTGAGGGCCGGTCCTGGTGCCAGTCTGGTGCCAGTCTGCCAGGGCAGGCTGCCAAACGGGGTTCTGGGCATCACATCACCAAACGTCTCGACAGGAGCGGAGTGCCCATCGACAGGAGCGGAGTGCGCATCGACAGGAGCGGAGTGCGCATCGACAGGAGCGGAGTGCGCATCGACAGGAGCGGAGTGCGCATCGACAGGAGCGGAGTGCGCATCGACAGGAGCGGAGTGCGCATCGACAGGAGCGGAGTGCGCATCGACAGGAACGGAGTGCGCATCGACAGGAACGGAGTGCGCATCGACAGGAGCGGAGTGCGCATCGACAGAGAGAAAGCGACTCCGAAGGAAGAGAACGACTCTCTTTCCTCCTCAATCTAACTGCACTGATTCCCCTTTATCAGGCTTTAGTTCTGTGAATGCAGTGATTAAAATATATACATGCTATTTAACAGGTGACAGGTGTAACAAATTACTACAATATGTGACAAATTGATGTAATTAGATACCAGAGAGATAAACTGTTAAAATACATGCCACATATATAACTATTTAACGATTTGGCATTTAATTATGTCAATTTGTCACATGTTGTAGTAATTTCCTACGTCTGTCACCTATTAAATAGCATGTATATGTCCTAATCACTGCCCTGACTGAATAAACTCTGATGAGGGGGGAATCATTGGCTGCAGCTTGTTAATAGATTAAGGAGGACAGAGAGTGCATTCTTCTTCTTCTCCTTTTCTCCATTGATTTCAGGAGACAGTCCACACCTCGCGGCTGGAGCCACACATCCTCCGACAAGAAGCGGCTTCGTAAGCACCTCCATTCATTTCAACAGGAGCCCATTCTACGCCTCTGCAAGGCATGCTGGGATAGATGGCGAGGCAAGGCAAGCTGGTGGAGTGGAACATCACATATTACATCAGCAACAAGTGACTGTAGCACAGAATTTTAACACAGTAGAAATGTAACAGTATAACATGATACTTAATTAGCTTTGCATCTTTAAGTGCAAGCGTGCATTTCTGTGAGAAAGCCAGTCTACGCCCAATGTCTTAATAGAAGATTGTCCTTTGGGTTAGCTGGTTCCACACTGCCCCACTTGTGACGGTGGAACTCAAGGTTGGCCGAGGTTTTCCAGGTGAAAGCAGAACAGAGAGGCTGCAGCGTGAGGACAGACTGCCGTGTGAGCAGCCTGGTTTAACGCCAGAATGCGTGGATGAAGTTTTCATTTAGGAAATGTGATTTTTGAAAAAGGGGAAGTTGAAGTACTATTATGTAGTTTTACTTCTGGGAAACAGCCAAACCTGTCCTTAGCTTCGTTTGTTGTTATGTTTTTGATGTTCCCGTCTTTCAAATGAAAGTTTTGAGGTTTGACAGAATTCCCTGTGTGATTTTTCCTCAGTTATGGCCGTTCATGTTTGCTAGTCGTGAACAAAGCTCTGCTCTGAAATCCCAGCACTGGGCCTCCTGTTTTTTGCGTTTCTTTTCATCCTTTCAGTAAAGGAAGCTTTTCCTCGCCCTGAGCGCACTGAACAGACCTGGCAGTCCGAGTCTCCTTCCTGTACTCCTGCTCCCAAACTTTCTCCCTGGAAGTGATGCAGTTACATCGTATAAATACTGCATGTGCTGAACGAACTCTTCCCAGTATCACTCTGCCCTCATTCAAACAACTCAAGCAACGTTTTGCATGACCTGTTCTCACCCCCCTCACCTGTTCCCCCCCGATCCGCAGAGCAGAGATGATGGAAATGTAGTCTCTGCTTTACTGTATGAAGGCAATGGGAGTGTGTGGAAATGAAAAGCACCGACTCAGGCCGACGCCCTCTTCTGACCCCCCCACGCCACATTCCGGAACGCTCAGAGCCACCTGCTGCTTTCAGCTTAAAGAGTAACGCTGGCCCAGGTGTGGCTGAGGCTCCGGCAGGTGTCCGCTGGGGTGGCAGACATGGTCAGCGATAGCAGTGTCCTCGAGTCCCTCTGCCGTCCTGAAGCAGAATTAAGAGCAGCACAGCAAGCAGCTTAACAAGCCCTGCTATTACCATCTCTGACTACATTTACACTGTCCTCACCGAAGCGCTTCAGAATGAGGTTCGAATGGCCCAATGTTCTGTCCATACCGCCATTGCCCACGTGATGGCGCCATCGCGCACAGCTGTTGGCTTCGCAGTGAAAGGCGGGGCCGTTGCTCGTGCTTTGAAGTGATATCTGCTGTTTGCTGATGATAACCGCTCTCTGCCCATGAATCCATTTTAACGGCCATGTTGCCGCCGGTGACAGGGAAGCTTCACGTGTCCCGGGACGTCCAGGCGCTGGCGGGGGCTCAGCCGTGATTTAAGCAGTCTGCTCACAGAATGAGTCATGGGCAGCTCTTTGGTTTATAGGACTGAGCTGGGACTGCTTGCCTTCTCTGGATACAGAAACACACATCAATCTGGTGTACAAAGCCAGCCTTCCACTGGGGGGGGGGGGGGCCATCATCTTTTAGAGGAATATTTTTCCACCCTCTTTCTGCATGTTACAGTGGGTGCAGGTCACAGTGGGAGTGGGTTAGAGTGGGTGTACTATGCACTGGGTGAGTGCAGTATCACAAGGTGTAGTGTTGGAAGGGCTAGCTGCACTGAAAGAAGCAGTACCCATGCCCTCCAGTACAGAGAATGTTGCAGCAATGAAACAGGCCCACCATCATTCAATATTCCAAACTGAAGCTGCTTTGGTCTGAAACAACCCAAGAGGGCCCCGTTTCAACTCCATTCTAATGCCGATTTCAGACGGGGCCACTGCATTACACAAACCTGCTGCATAAACTGGCGGATCCACAAACACTGACCGGCAATTGCTGAAATCCTGTCTCAGGTGTGCTACTGCCCTCTGGTGGACATTGGGTGCACTGCTCCAATTCTTTAGCACTGAGCTCAGGTGTGTGTAATCAGAGCAAAAGCAGAATTTATGTTGTATGCATTCTCAATCAGGTTAGTGTAGCAATAAACTCATGTAGCAGCAGTTGGTAGTGAATCATTTTATTTCAAAACTGCCATGAATTTTAGTCTTTCACAACAATAAAAACATACAAATGACCACGCACCCTGGTTATATGCAAAAGATAAAAGCAATGAATGTTACTATACTATAAAAATCTTGCAGAAAGAGTTTCATTCAGGACAGCACAAGTACCAGTGCAGGGTGCAGGGACAGAGTAAATATTTACAGGACAGGGGGCCGAGGCTATGGACAGGAGCCAGAGCAGCACACGAACATGAAAACTAAAATCCACCGAGTCTCTCAGCAGAGACAGGACAGGTCATATAAAAATGATTTAGGCCTCAAAAGGAAGACTAATAAGGGCCAGAGGATTCAGAGTATTAAACTCATCTCTAACGGGGGTAACAGAGAACCCCCCCCCCAGGACAGACACACATGTAAACACAGAATAAACGGCTGAACACGTTACATTCGCCACGCCATAACCCCCCCCCCCCCCTCCCGACTGGCCTTCACTGCTGGCTGAAGATGAGCACTTCGTCCAGAGAGCGGAGTGTTCAGACCATGTTCCGTTTCCCTGAAAGAGAGGTTCAGACAGCAGGTCAGACCCCTGAAAGAGCACGGATAAAACGGAGCAGGGATAGCCGTGTGTGTGCGTGTGTGTGTGTATACAACAGCACTGCGCGGTGCTCACCCTGTCTGAGTGGGGTTAGCGGGGTTAGCGGGGTTGGCGGGTGCTGGTTCTCCTTGCTCTCCAGTCTGAAGGCCTTGGTCGGGTCGAACCTGCGCGGGGCGTCCCTCAGCTGCTCCGCCTCCTTCTTCAGCTTCCCCACCTGAGCCCTCAGCTTCAGCACATCCTGAGAGGCACAGGTCCACACGTTACCCCACCGCCCTGCTCATACCACACCCTCACACCCCACTACCCCACCACACTACCCCCTCACATACCCTCACACCCCACTACCCCACCACACACCCTCACACCCCACTACCCCCTCACACCCCACCGCCCTGCTCATACCACACCCTCACACCCCACTACCCCACCCCACTACCCCCTACCACACCCTCACACCCCACCCCACTACCCCCTCACACACCCTCATAAACACACACACACACACACACACACACACAGCGGGGACTTGCCTGTTTGAGGCCGATGTTCTCCTCCTTCAGCTTCACCACGTGTTTGATCTTCTGCTTCTGGTTCTGGTGTCCTAGGAGACGGGCGTACGCGTCGGCCAATCGGTTCAGCTCCTCCTGCGTGGCACCGTTCTCGTTCAGCAGAGCGTTCCTCTCCGCTGCAAAGCCGTCCAGCTGCTCCTGAGCGCCAGAGACCGCGGTCACGCCCTGACCCCAACCTCAACCCCAACCCCCCCAAGCCCCGGCCCCAATCCCAACTGTCCCACACCACCGACCCCAACCCCGTCCCACAGCACCGACCCTAACTCCATGCATTAGACATGCCTCATGCAGGCTAATAAGCTCCGCCTCGCATGCATGAGCGTCCATGGCAGCGTAAGGCTACCACGCCCACGCTCCCGAACCACCTGCAAGAGCTCTCGTACGCCCTCTCCAGGCCACCGCCCGCTGCGCAAGCGGTCAACGCCCAACTGTGCCCCAATCCCAACTGTCCCACACCACCGACCCCAACCCCGTCCCACAGCACCGACCCTAACTCCATGCATTAGACATGGCCTCAGTGACAGGCTAATTAAGCTCCGCCTCTGCATGCATGAGCGTTTCCATGGCAGCGTAAGGGCTGACCACGCCCAGCGGCTCACCTGGAAGGGCTTCACCTTGGCATAGAGCTCTTCGTAGCGCCCTCTCCAGGCCACCGCCTCGTCTGCTGCAGGAATGCTGGGTAAACAGAAATCACCATGAGCAGTGTGGTCACACGCCAGCCTTCAGGATGCCATTACCCAGAATGCATCGGTGCAACAGGGAGTCTAGTGCACCTTGAAAATAAAATCAAACAAATGATTGGTTTGTTGAGTGTCAGCTTTTCCTCTTTCTGCTTTTGCTAGAACACTTGAAAGACACTGAAAATATTTGAATTTTTTTTTAATTTAAGGAGACTGAACGGTGCAGAGTGACAGTACTCTCATCCTTCAGACAGCAGCGAAGCAGAGCGTGTTCACACTGCGGTCCCGTTTGTTCTGCACTTTACGCTCATCTCGAGTGACATCAGAGTCCTGTTTTCTTTCAGTCCAAGCGAGAAAAAACACGTGTACACAAATTGCGAAATGACAAATTGTGCCGTTGAAAGTGTATATTTACACTTTCTGAAAATAGATAGGAAAATTGATGCTAGTACACCGCCATCATTAGTAAACCTGTAGCAGTGATGCACTATTTATTCCAGGGTTTACCATCCGATGTGTGTTCTGCGGTGTTGATCAGATTAACCTACAGGGTCCAAGTCAAACTATGCGGTCGTTCGCCGCACTTGGAACTGTACTTCCCTCTAGGGTTTTCAACACACCTGTTCCTGGTTTTGGTTATACACTTTGTTGCTCTTATCCAGAGCAACGTACGTCTGCCAAATGCCTGTAATGTAATATTTTACTTTATCATTTTTCCACTTGCTATCCTGTCAGGCTTCTGGATCTGCTCCTGTGTGTCATTTTCCTACATTACCCAGAATGACTTACCATCCACCTTGGCTGGCTTATAAAGCTAGCAAGATTGGCACTGGCTAGCTAGCTAGAAGTTAGATAAAAGACTAAAAGCAAAGTCAGAGATCATGACCACACCCCCAATCCCTTGCTGCTCCAGATTCAACCATTGAGGTCACAGGTGCAGCACCCTCATTGGTTGACAGAAATGCCACTCTAAAATGCAGAGTCACACCCTGTATTGTCAGGACCCTGAAGCTCACCTTTTCTCCAGCACCTCCGCAAGCCTCCTCTCCGCCTCCTCCCGTTCCTCCTGCATGCGCTTCCGGAGCTCCAGCACCTCCTGCTCCAGCCGCTCCACCTGGGACTGCAGCTGGGCCTCAGCAGCCTGCTCCTGCAGTAGAGCTCCCCTCTGCGCCTCCTCCTGCCTCCTCTCCCTGCGCTCCTGCTCCACCCGCTCCTCCAGCCGCCCCACCTTCTCCGCGTGCGCCTCCTCTGTATGCTTCAGCTCCGCCTCCTTCTGAGCCAGCTTGGTCTGCACCTCCAACAGCATCCTGGAGGAAGAGACATCATTCCTCACTGCACCTCCAAACACAGCCACTAGGGGGCAGTCCTGCTCAAATAAACACTGGGAAAAGCTTTGCTGCATTTAGACTTTCCACACAGGGATCACCTCACCGTGCGAACTCCTCTTTGGCCTTGTCCTGGGACTGCCGGACGTCCTGCCACTGCACACGCTCTTCCTCCAGCTGCTCCTTCGCCTTCCTCACCTCCTCCTCCAGCTCCCGGCTGCGAGACTCCACCTGGCTCAGCTCCTCCCCCAAAGACTTCCTCGTGCTGTGGTACGAGAGCCACGCCTTCACTGTTAGTTCATATTTCTGCAAGTATGCGCAGGTGAATGCGCAGGCATGTGCAGGTATGCGCAGGTGTGTGTGCGGGTATGCGCGTGTGGATGTGCAGGTGAATGCGCAGGTATGCGCAGGTGTGTGTGCGGGTATGCGCGTGTGGATGTGCAGGTGAATGCGCAGGCATGTGCAGGTATGCGCAGGTGAATGTGCAGGTGTGTGCAGATGCATGCGCAGGTATGTGTGCGGGTATGCGCAGGTATGCAGTCACCTCTCCAGCTCTGTACTCAGGTCTCCAATCTTCCTCAGGGAGCTGCTGTGCTCCTCCTGTAATTTCCTCATGGCCACCAGGTGGCGCTCCTCCCAGCTCTCCAGCTCAGTCTTCTTCCTGTGAGGAGCAGCATGATGATCAGCACCTTTCAGTGTCAAAACAAACAGCAGTTCCTCACACAGCTCAGATTTACTTCTGACACAGAGCAGCACGGCCAGCTGTGAGCGGGTTCCTGTGAGCACACACATCTCCGCACAAAGACACACAGGTACAGTGACTCAGCCTCAGTCTCATCAGCAGGGCATCATCTTCAGCCACGCGGCCAGAGAAAGTGCACAGATGATCCAACGCTAGCATGTGTGTCAGCAGTACTTCCATCCACCTCCTGGCAGGAGTCTCACCTGTCCAGCAGGGTCTGCATGTCCTTCAGCTCCTGCTGCAGCTGCTGGTTCTCCTGCTGCAGCAGCTGCTGCGCCTCCTCACCCAGCTGCTCCTGTGCCTCCATCGCAGACAGCTCATCCAGCACCTCCTCCAGCTCCGCCTCCAGCAGCTTCCGTTCGGCCACTAGCCCTGCCTCCAGCTGTTTCCACTCCACCCCTAGCCCCGCCTCCAGCTGTTTCCGCTTCTCTTCTAGCCCCGCCTCCAGCTGCTTACGCTCCGCCTCCAGCTGTTTCTGCTCCGCCTCCAGCTGTTTCCGGTCCTCTTCTAGCCCCGCCTCCAGCTGCTTCCGCTTCACCTCTAACTCCGCCTCCAGCTGTTTATGCTCCGCCTCCAGCTGCTTACGCTCAGTGTCCGCCTCACTCTGCAGCTGCTCCAGGCGGGAGGCCAGCGAGCTCGACCGCTCCTGAGGGGGGGGGACAGACAGACAGAGAGACGGTAAGACCTGCTCCTGAGGGAATGGACAGTAAAATAAAAGTACTGTAGATTATGACCCCGTTTGGGGGCAACAACACTGTTCAGAAGAGACTGAGCTTCTTTTAAATGGTGTTCTTTAACAACTGATGATGATTGGTGGAAGCAACCACAAGTCAGAAGGTATCCATCAATCACAGCAGCTGTTGTTCTATTGTCTGATAGCAACATAATCTGTGATTGGTGGAGCTGCTCTCCTGATTGGTGGATGTGAGGATCACCTTCTCCTGCGTGAGCAGCTCTGCCTGCTGTGTGCACTCCTCCTCCAGCTGCTGCTGTTTCTCCTCCTCGCTCCTCCTCTTCTCCTCCAGCACGCTCACCTCCGCCTGCAGCTCCTGCACCCTCCGCAATCCCTCCTCCTGGGTCCGACCTGCAGAGAGTGCATCCATCTATCAACCAACCAACGAATCGCCCGCACAGAGACAGACACAACCGCACACTCATGGGCTCTGTGGGCGGGACTATCACATGCAGGAAGCATGGCTGGTTGGCACTGTGAAGGTATGTGCAGAGAGAAGGTATGTGAGTGTACAGGATACTGTGTGGCTCCTGTGTTCAGCAGATGAGCTTACAGTATACTGTGTGGCTGCAGTGTTCAGTAGGTGAGTGTACAGTATACCGTGTGGCTGCAGGGTTCAGTAGGTGAGTGTACAGTATACCGTGTGGCTGCAGTGTTCAGTAGGTGAGTGTACAGTATACCGTGTGGCTGCAGTGTTCAGTAGGTGAGTGTACAGGATGCCGTGTGGCTGCAGTGTTCAGTAGGTGAGTGTACATTATACCGTGTGGCTGCAGTGTTCAGTAGGTGAGTGTACAGTATACCGTGTGGCTGCAGTGTTCAGTAGGTGAGTGTACAGTATACCGTGTGGCTACAGTGTTCAGTAGATGAGCTTACAGGATGCTGTGTGGCTGCAGTGTTCAGTAGGTGAGTGTACAGGATACTGTGTGGCTGCAGTGTTCAGTAGGTGAGTGTACAGGATGCTGTGTGGCTGCAGTGTTCAGTAGGTGAGTGTACAGGATACTGTGTGGCTGCAGTGTTCAGTAGGTCAGTGTACAGTATACCGTGTGGCTGCAGTGTTCAGTAGGTACATGTTCAGGATGTGATGGCTGGTCCCCACCTCTCTCCTGCTCCAGAAACAGACACCTCTCTCCAAGCAGAGCGACTCGCTGGTCCAACTCCTCCTCCGTCCTCCTGAGCACCTCCCTCAGCCTGCCCATCTCCTGCTCCTGCTGCCCCAATGCACCCTGGGAATTCTGAAGCTCTTCAGCACTCTGCTCCAGCTGCTTTTCCATCTCCACCAGTGCATTCTGGGATTCCTGCAGCTCCTGGGTACGCTGCTCTAGCTCCTGCTCCATCTGCTTCAGTGCATTCTGGGAGTCCTGAAGCTCCTGGGCACGTTGAGCTAGCTCCTGCTCCTTCTGCCCCAGTGCATTCTGGGAGTCCAGCAGCTCCTGGGTACACTGATCTAGCCGTTTCTGCAGCTCCCTGGAAAGAGCAGCACAGGACACATTCGCTGTTTCACAGCTGCACTGCCTGCCTGACTGAGCGGATCAGAATGAGGAGGGAAAGGTGAGCTCACCCCCGCTCAGCCACAGACTCTGACACACGCACGTCCATCTTCTCCTGCTCCCGCACCTTCAAGCGCAAGTCCTAGGAAGGAGGGGAGAGGGACACCACTCAGCCTTATACAGCACGCTCCACCTACAGCCTTAATGCATCTACAGTCCTTACATTCACACTCTGATTATACAGCGCGCTCCACCTACAGCCTTAATGCATCTACAGTCCTTACATTCACACTCAGCACATACACACCAGAGCCTCCTACAGAGCTCATTATCAGCTGGATATTCACTGAATCAATTTAGCTGAAGTACCTCGCTCAAGAGCACCACAGAAAGTACCCCACCAGGGAATCGAACCCACAACCTTTTAGATACGAGTGCAGTGTTAGACAGAAATGCAGCAGAAACAGGGTCAAGAGCTAAAGACGCAGGCGATACCTGGATCTCATCGGTGGCCGTGTCCAGGTAGAGTTGCAGGACTTTGGTCTCCTCCCTCAGGCCCTGGATCACAGCTGAACAGGAACAGGAAGGGCCGCCTCAGACACATTTAACACAGAGCCACATCTCCCCCTCACCCTCACACTCACAGACACAGAGCCCCATCTCCCCCTGTCACAACATATTTAACTTTAACAGCTCCAATGTCAAACATTTCATTCAAACAGGAAAAACACACTTCCCCACGCCTGCACGCATTACTCTCACACTCACCATGCAGTTTGTCCACTTCAGACTCCAGCTCTTCGTTCTGGGTCTTTGTTTCCTGGTGGAGGTCCTCTAGAAAAAGGTCAAAATGTCAAAGGTCAGTGAAGAGCAGCGCTCCTGCCCCGTCCCACTGATCGGTGGAGGAGCAGTGAGAGGATCAGCGGAAGAATTAACGAGAGGATTAGCCGGAGGATCAGTTGAAGGATCAGGGGAGGATCAGCAGAAGGATCAGGGGAGGATCAGGGGAAGGATCAGCGGCACTCATCTCACCCAGGTCTCTGTTGCGCTCCCTCAGGGCCTGCAGCGTAGCTCTCTGGGCCTCCAGGTCAGTGTGCAGCACCTTCACCTGGCCGTCCGTGCTGATGCGCAGGTAAGTCAGCTCCTGCAGCAACCACGCACACCGTTACCATGGGAACCGCTCATGGGTGTGGCCACACAACATCACTGACCGTGAGCTACAGGCCAAAGACACGACATCACCTGCATCTCACCTTGTCTTTAGAGTCAAGCTTATTCTTGGCCTCCATGAGCTCCAGAGACAGAGAGTTGATCCTCTTCTTTGAAACATCAGTGGAGAACTGCAGGAAAGGGGAGAGGATTCCTCAGATCTGCTTTTCCCCAATGACATCACTTACACCTTAAACTGGCCCTTCAGACAGCGAGGGCTGATAGCTCATTGGCCAAACACAAAATGTACACCGGACACACACACAGTTACACACACACACACACACAGAGTTACACAGACGCACGCACGCACGCACCTTGGTCTTGAGGAACTCGTTGGCCTTTCTCAGGTCTCCCAGCTGTCTCTCCAGCGACGCAGCGCTGGCGGAGAGGCTGGTCTTCTCGCGCACGGCCGACAGGAGCTTGGCCTCCGCCTTCCGCAGGTCCTCCTCCAGCGCCTGCAGCCTGCGGTCCTGCTCCGCCCGCTGCTGCAGCAGGGACCGGATCTGTGGGGGAGGGGCATGGCAGGGTAAGGGGAGGGGCCACGGAAGAGCAGGGGGAGGGAACCAAGCGGCCAAAACCAGACTTCGTTTTTGAAGCCCATTTCCTGGTCTTGTTGTTCCTGGTTGCTCACTAGCGCCACTACGGTTGGCTCCAGTATAGGTGTTTTCATATCCGGTTTCCATGCAAGTCTACGGTACAAATGTGGCCAAAATACAAAGTCATATTGAGTACAAATAGTCACAATGTGTATTTCACATATTTTATGTGTATTGGACGGACGGAGTGTAGCAGAGTGAGTAAGGAACTAGACTTGTAACCGAAAGGTTGCAGGTTCGCTTCCCAGGTAGGACACTGCCGTTGTACCCTTGAGCAAGGTACTTAACCGAAATTGCTTCAGTATGTATCCATTTATACAGCTGGATATAAATGTAAAATGCTATGTAAAAAAAAGTTGCGCAAGTCGCTCTGGATAAGAGCGTCTGCTAAATGCCTGTAATGTAATGCAATTTTATTCGTTTTATGACTGTCCATGGGTCGATTTCATGATTTATTGTGTCATTTGGACACTGTTATAATATTTGTTGTGGACCAATGAGGTACAGTTTGCGTCACTTCCTGATTACTGCGAAAAAATACGCTACATTAGGGGCTACAGTCTATGGTCACTGGGGTGGGAGGTGGAGTATCAGTTACTGGCTCATTAACTGACTGTGGCGAAAACCTACGACGATAACTTGCTCGGTTAACAGCAGGTCTACCAGACAGTTATACGAAAATTAGCCTAGTCAAATCACCAGTAGCCTACACATCTCTGATTGATTGACCATCAGTGTAGTCGATGTTCTTTCCCTGTGGTTCATATTGCTAATGCGTGAGCTAACCACAGATACCTAGCTCACTGGTAAGCTGATATGCTAGCTAAGCATATTCGTTTTGCTGAGAAACATAAATTGAAGATAACTGAACATAATTGTATTATTAATGTCATACATATAACGTAATTACATGACAGTATAGTCACGGATGGAAATTAAACTCGTAAACATTTGATAATATATTTTAAAACATAACGACAGAGTCAGCTAGCCTCAAGTTCGTTCTGCAATCGTTCGTTCAGGTTGATGGGCTTTTCCGCACCGGACTGTCAATCACATTGCAAAAATCACAGAGCCGCTTAACTCTATGGTTTTGGCTCCAAATCGACAACATGGCCGCGCCCGCCATTGAGTTTCAAAACGTGTTTTAGAGACCCACGGAGAGTCAATGGGTGACGTCCCAGTAGCTTTGTCCATATTTTTTTTTTTTTTTTATTTATTTTTTTTTACAGTCTCTGGAGGGAACACAGCAGAGCAGGAAGAGAATGGCAGGAATATCCCGTTTGGCTACATGTCATAAATATTAAAATCACTCACATACCTCAAATCAGTGTTTCTCAACCTGCAGCCTTAGCTACATAAATGGTACATTCCAAAATCACTTCTTTCCACAAAGATTTTTGCTGGCTGCACTAAATTTAGAACACCATAAAATATTACAATGTACTTGTGTGCCCTGGTTTATGTCCTGAAACATCGTCCTGATTCAGCACTCACACAAAGACCAAAATAGTAAATGCAATCTCATATGGGCGAGCGATTACCTCTTTCTCCAGTAATTTCTGCTGCTTGGTCTGCACGGAAATTGCGGTTTTGTCCTTCTTCAAGCTGGACGGTTCCACCTGCAGAACAAATGACAGACGGAACTTCATACTGAACCAGGTCTTACTGACGCAGGACTAACTGAACCAGGTCACATTGGTGACTCTAAACGTTGTTGTAGCAGCTTTAACGTAAGGACTCACCAACCCATCCACAGACAGTGATCGACGCACAGGCGAGGCCAGGACATCTTTTGCAGGACAGGGTTGACCAGCAGTAGCTGACCATAACAAATAAAACAGAGGAAAACAAAATGAACAGCCAACTAACTAATCTACTTACGTTTTCCTAGTTGTTGAACGATGCAAAATGAGACCTTCAAACGCTACCGATGGCAAAAACGCTACAGTTAACTCTCCTTAAACTCATCCATGCTAACTGCGTTATGGCCAGCTCGTTCCGTCTAGCGAACGTCAAGCGAAATTACAGCACCGCACAGCTCACCTTTGGGCGGCTTGAACCGCTCGGCTTTGTGGAAGGAAGCAGCACCTTTTACATCGCCTGCTTTCACCTCGTATGTGCCCGGTGGAGGAGCGCAACCTGAAGACAAATAAACAATCTTAGCTAGTAAAAAGTTGACTCGGCTACCAATGCTTTAGCTTAATTTAGCAAGCTAGCTATTTGTTAGCACTTGCTTAAACGAACAATACATTGCCGTAGTTCGAGAGTTAATTTGAAGCCTTTTATTTCGCCAATCGCAGGTATGAATTTATAAAGCCAGATTAGCAGTTTAATGCTAGTGTCAGCCAGATAGCGTTATCATATCAGCAGATTAGCTCATATATCAAGGTTTCTATCTCATTCAGGCACAAGTTACACACACAACTTACCCATTGACTCGTTAAATCTTTTAAGAGGAGCTCTTGGAAAAGACATAATGGACCGTCAGCTAATTCCTGTTTATAGACTGTTATATTTTGAAAGTATTCGCTAGCTATAGCTGCTAGCTGTATTTGCTGCGACCTAAAAGGAAAAAAAAAACGAAAAATAGCTACACCGAAACAACAGGAGTAGAGCCGGACCGCTGAAAATTTAAATTAACATCAAATCCAATCAGAGGCCAGCATGAGCACCGGTCACATTTTTAGCCAATCAGTGTTGCAGAGGGCGGAAGCGGTTGGGTAGTTTGTCACGTTCGAATGCAGCTTGTCTGGCCAATTGGCCAATCGCGGCAGCCCTGATCCGCCCTGGGAACGCATTCTTTGAACAGCGTGTTTTTGCAGGTTACCCAGCGTCGCAACGTGTCTTATGCGCGTGTTGTCTCATAACTTAAAAAAAATATGAACCTTACAGAATTGAAATTAGATTCACAAATATCATTCGTATCGTACAAGCAAAATCATTGGTTCACAAATTTTTTTGCACGCACACAGCCTTACTTCACGCTGCAGACAGATTAGCATGAAGCAAAGATTTTGGAGAAGCTAAGATAGGCAAGTCAGTACATATTATATCTGTGCAAAAGGCAGCAGTTAATTGGGGATCAATTAAACAGTTTTTACCTGTGTTTATGTAGCTTTAAAGTCCCCCTTGAAGGAGCTGAACATTAAAAAAAAACCAATGAAACATGTCAATTATTTCCTAAATAAGGACAAACTAACATTTTGATGAAGAAGAGACAAACAAGACTGTGACAAATCACAAGATTTGTCTCCTGAAGTATTCTGCAGTGTCCCGATCACCACTTGTTAGAGTAATTGGTTAGCTAACCTGGCAGACAGTTGGCCAGACAGAACATGTGCTGTTTTAACCCTTTGGTAGAGCTCTTGTTTGTACAGACAAATTCTCCTGGTGCTGCTGCAAGGCAGTCAGGTTTTCTGGTGATGGTGAAGTTGCTGGGTAGGTATTCAAATGGTGAACCATTTTGGAAATTACGACTCAGATTATACCCTTAACACGATTTTAATGTAACAGCATTACAAACAAGTATAGGCAAATAGAGCACAGATACAGATATGAATTTCACGATTTACATTCAACAAGATCATCAAAGTGACAAATGAAATATTCAGTAATATAACTGTATTCAGGAAATGTATCACTCTGCACAATATGAAGGCCATTATTACAGGTATGGGCCAAACTACCTCTGCTACATCAATAACCATATTCTATGTTACTGTGTATATCACCCCCTGTTGTTGAACTCTGGTATTACAGTTATATGCCCCTGGAGTCACACTGGAATTTTTGTTTGTTCCTTTGCAGAAGCCAGGAGGTAAGAGGAGTGTGGGAGTGATAAAGGAAGAGAGTGGTGTAGAAGGCTGGATGATGGAGGAATGGAGTGATTGAGGTATGGAGAGATGGTGTGAAGGAGTGATAGAATGATGCGACATGGAGTGATGGACCGATGGAGAAAGCTGGCTGATGGAGGGATGGTGAGATGGAGTGATTGAGGGACAGAGAGATGGGCAGAGGGATTGTGGGACAGAGAGATGGGCAGAGAGATGTATCACACAGAGAGATGGAGGGACAGAGAGACAGATGGATGGGGTGATGGATTGATTAAGGAATAGAGTGATGGAGAGATAGAGTGATTGAGGAACAGAGAGACAGAGAGGTAGAGGGATAGAGGGACAGAGAGACAGAGGGGTAGAGGGATAGAGGGACAGAGAGGCAGAGGGGTGGGGTGATGGAGAGTTAGAGTGATTGAAAAGGCCACTGCTCTCAGAGGAAGAGGTAATAAAGCCAGTACAGTATGTTGACCATGAGGAAGGCGAGGGGGAAGACGGTGCGGGCGTGGCGGTCGATGTTGTGGGGGTTCTGCACGCTGAACGCTGCCGTGGCTTTACGGGACGCCTCCTTAACAGAGCCCAGGCCACGCCCCTTTCCCTGCACCCTCAGCACTGCCCCGCCTCTGCCGCCAGCCGATTGGCCCACATCCTCCGGCTGGGCGGGGTCTAATTCCATTGGTCGCCTGGGGTGGGCGGAGCTAACCAGTGGTATGGCACCATTCCCACTGGACTCCTCCAGGTCTTTCTGCAGCTCCTGGTGAGAGACGAGACTGAGGACCCTCCCACACGCTCTGCAACAGGCAGCATGGTCACAATGCACCCGGAAACTAATGGATGGACAGACTGACTCACTCAGACTCACTGAATCATACAGACTCACTCACAGACTCGCTCAGACAGACTCACTGAATCATAGACTCACTCGTACTGACAGACTCACTCAGACAGACTCACTGAATCACACAGACTCACTCAGACAGACTCGCTCGCACAGACTCACTCGTTCAGACTCACTGAATCACACAGACTCACTCTCTGCAGGTCTCCGATGGTCTGGTGCTGCATGGTGCAGAAGTGGGCGATGGCGTACTCCAGCAGAGCCCCAAAGATGAAGGTGAAGCAGATGCCCAGGTAGACGTCGATGGCCTTAATGAAGCAGTTAGCGTTGGGCAGCGATGTGCGCGCCCCCATCATTAACGTGGTCATAGTCAGAACAGTGGTCACACCTGAGAGAGAGAGAGAGAGCGAGAGAGAGGGAGGAGGGGGGGAGGAGAGAGAGACAGACAGGGAGAGAGTGATGGTGTGGAGAGCACGGAGGGAGAGAGAGAGAGTGAGTTTGGGGGAGGAGATAGAGAAGAGAGATGGAGAGAGCAAAAGAGAGAGGTGATGAGAGAGGAAGGTGATGATTTGGGTAGGTGAACACTTCCCCACTGTTGCATCATGGGAGGGGTCACACACACTCCACTGACAGATGAATCACTGCAGCTGCTGCATGCACTGGGCCTCAGATGCGTTTGCCCATGCAGTGGGCGGTGGGCTCTGGAAGTTTGGGATAGAGAGTGTAAGTTTAACCGCGAGAGTGATTAACAGACCGATGCAGGTCCGAGCCGGGACAGATGATTGGCTGATCCAGAAGGACACCCAGGACAGCACCACCAGCAGGGTGGAGGGGACGTAGGTCTCCAGGATGAAGAAGAGCACGTTTCTGCGCAGAGCGAAGTGTAGCACCAGCTTAGGGTACAGACCTGACAGACAGACAGACACACAGACAGACACACAGCTCAGTCTAAGCACTGTCCATCCAGTAGTCAGACAGCAGGTGCAGGTACCTGTCTCAGGTGAGTGTTCAGGTGCAGATACCTGTCTCAGGTGTGTGTTCAGGTGCAGATACCTGTCTCAGGTGAGTGTTAAGGTGCAGATACCTGTCTCAGGTGTGTGTTCAGGTGCAGATACCTGTCTCAGGTGAGTGTTCAGGTGCAGATACCTGTCTCATAGACAGCCTGTGTCACTGTGGTGTAGTAGCTCTCCACACTGTACTGGGCCAGCCTCAGTGTGTCCAATCCCCTCACAGAGTCATTACCACGGGTCCAGTAGAACACCACATCCTGCAGGTTATACCCCCCTACACACAGACACACACACACACACACTGGTGGGTTGGGGGAATCTGTCAAATCCAATGGTTACTCTCACATCACAGCTAATCGCATCATATGATTTCAAGATTAACCTTTATTAATTGTATCATATTGCGATAAATTATGAGAAATTGTATCGCATTGTATTGTTCAGATCATATTGTATGGTGATCCGGTTGTATCATCACACCCCTCGTCAGCACTGGGACGGCCCAGATCTCAGCCATGGGGGGCTCATCCGTGCACCACAGGGTGGTGACTGTTTGGGAATAAAAAGTGTAAATTCACCATTAAATTATTTATGTCCTCAGTAAGGACACTTACTCTGCGGACAGAACTGAGCCTGGAATAGCATCTGCTGTCCATTTTATTAATCCCACTTAATAAGAGAATCTACTCTCCTCCTTGAGTTCCCCAGTGAGTGTGTTTCACAGAGCAGCTCTGGCTCTCTAATAAAGAAGCAGCCTGAAGCAGGGGGCTCAGTTCATACCGGTAAGCAGCTGGTCACTAATGAGCCCGTAAACAGAGACCTATGAATTATGAAATATTGTGCGTGTGTCTGTGTGTGTGTGTGTGTGTGTGTAGTGTGAGCACGTGCATGTGTTTGTGTGTGTGTAGTGTGAGCGCGTGCGTGTGTTTGTGTGTGTGTGTAGTGTGTGCGTATGTGAGAGTGTGCGTGTGTGTGTGTGTATGCAGTGTGTATTACTTACAGCTCTCCAGCTGTAGGGTGCACACTTGTCGGTCCATGGGGTATTTGGTCAGGTCCATGTTACAGGCAATGGTGGCTGTGATTCTGGCAGAAGAGAGAGAATGTGTGAGAGAGAGAGAGCAAGAGAGAAGGAGAGAGAGATAGAAACAGAGATAGATAGAGAGAATGTATATCACGCTAACAGTATTATCTGTAGCTCCTAATTGTGGCTCTGAAAGTTTTTAGTTAGTGAAATGCTGTGCTGTCTCTTTAGTGCTCTGTGTTGTGTGTGCACTAACTGCTGTAGGAACACAGAGCCTTTTGTCCTTCACACAAAAGCTCATTACAGCTGGATTTGAATGTGAAGGGATGACACTCAAAGATCCTCACTGTGTGTGTGGGACGAAACGCAAAGTTTCTCACTGGAGAGAACAGCTCACAGTCAGCCCACTGCCAGCCACAATCAGACACGCACGGCCCGGTACTGGCCCGATGGCGGCTCCGTCGGCAGTTCAGTCATAAGGCCATCAGCATCTGTGTGTGTAGAGCTCCATGTGGGAGTGTGTAGAGTGTGTAGCGCTCCATGCGGGAGTGCGTAGAGTGTAGCGCTCCATGCGGGAGTGTGTAGAGTGTGCAGCGCTCCATGTGGGAGTGTGTAGAGTGTGTAGAGCTCCATGCGGAAGTGTGTAGAGTGTGTAGCGCTCCATGTGGGAGTGTGTAGAGTGTGTAGAGCTCCATGCGGGAGTGCGTAGATGTGTAGCGCTCAATGCGGGAGTGCGTAGAGTGTGTAGCGCTCCATGCGGGAGTGTGTAGAGTGTAGAGCTCCATGCGGGAGTGTGTAGAGTGTGTAGCGCTCCATGCGGGAGCGCGTAGAGTGTGTAGCGCTCCATGCGGGAGTGTGTAGAGTGTAGAGCTCCATGCGGGAGTGTGTAGAGTGTGTAGCGCTCCATGCGGGAGTGCGTAGAGTGTAGCGCTCCATGCGGGAGTGCGTAGAGTGTAGCGCTCCATGCGGGAGTGCGTAGAGTGTGTAGCGCTCCATGCGGGAGTGCGTAGAGTGTGTAGCGCTCCATGCGGGAGTGTGTAGAGTGTAGAGCTCCATGCGGGAGTGTGTAGAGTGTGTAGCGCTCCATGCGGGAGTGCGTAGAGTGTGTAGCGCTCCATGCGGGAGTGTGTAGAGTGTAGAGCTCCATGCGGGAGTGTGTAGAGTGTGTAGAGTGTGTAGCGCTCCATGCGGGAGTGCGTAGAGTGTAGCGCTCCATGCGGGAGTGCGTAGAGTGTGTAGAGCTCCATGCGGGAGTGTGTAGAGTGTGTAGAGTGTGTAGCGCTCCATGCGGGAGTGCGTAGAGTGTGTAGCGCTCCATGCGGGAGTGTGTAGAGTGTAGCGCTCCATGCGGGAGTGCGTAGAGTGTGTAGAGCTCCATGCGGGAGTGTGTAGAGTGTGTAGAGTGTGTAGCGCTCCATGCGGGAGTGCGTAGAGTGTGTAGAGCTCCATGCGGGAGTGTGTAGAGTGTGTAGAGTGTGTAGCGCTCCATGCGGGAGTGCGTAGAGTGTGTAGCGCTCCATGCGGGAGTGCGTAGAGTGTGTAGAGCTCCATGCGGGAGTGTGTAGAGTGTGTAGAGTGTGTAGAGTGTGTAGAGTGTGTAGAGCTCCATGCGGGAGTGTGTAGAGTGTGTAGAGTGTGTAGAGCTCCATGCGGGAGTGCGTAGAGTGTGTAGCGCTCCATGCGGGAGTGTGTAGAGTGTAGCGCTCCATGCGGGAGTGTGTAGAGTGCGTAGAGCTCCATGTGGGAGTGTGTAGAGTGTAGCGCTCCATGCGGGAGTGCGTAGAGTGTAGCGCTCCATGCGGGAGTGCGTAGACCGGCGTACCGGAGCGCGTAGAGCACGGTGCCGTTGCTGAAGATCCTGATGAGGCGGTTTTCCACGGTGACGTCGTGCAGGAAGGAGCGTTTGGAGTCGGGGATGAAGGTGTCGGGGATCCACAGCAGGGAGACGAGCCGCCCGTCCACACTGACGCTCTCGTTCCCCACAAACACCAGCCGCGAGTCCCGCCAGCGCTGCCGCAGGAAGATGGTCGCAGTGTAGTCCTGTGCGCACACACACACACACACACACACATACACACACACACACACACAAACACACACACACACATACACACACACACACACATATACACACACACACACACATATACACACACATATACACGCACACACACACACACACACATATACACACACACACACATACACGCGCACATGCACACACACACACACACACACATACACGCGCACATGCACACACGCGCACATGCACACACGCGCATATACACACCCACACACCCGAGGGATCAGTCAGATCATTACAGCCACTGGGTTTGAAGCTGATAATATAGGGTCTGAGATAAGTGTTAACTGGGTTCCACTCCAAACTGATAACAAGGAAGAAAATGAATTACTCCACACCTCCACACATGGTGTGTGTGTGTGTGTGTGTTCGGTATAGACGTACCATGTTGATTTCTGAGATGGCATCAATGCTGGCAATATCCAGGCTCATTCCAATTTCCACAGGACCCCCTGCAGTGAGAGAAACTCTGCTTCTTACAGCTGTGTGCATTTCCCAAGAATACAGCTCTCATTAGAGTACACACACATCAGTATGTACAAATACACACTATCAGTGTGTGTGTGTGTGTGTATATGTGTCTGTCTGCGTGTGGGTGTGTGTGTCTGTGTGTGTGTACGCGTTTGTGTGTGTCTGTGTGTGCATGTCTGGGTGTGTGTCTCTGTGTGTGTGTGCATGTCTGTGTGTGTGTGTGTATGTCCTGTAATTCCTTTGCTCACCATTAAAGTTGGGTCTTAGGTAACGGTTGTAGCCCTTCATCAGCTTTTGAATGGTGGGCTGAAGATCTGAATCAGTCCAGTCTCCATACTGAGCTCCCAGAACCACCCCTCTGCTGGGGGGGGGGGGGGGGGGGACATCCAGAGGAAAGGTGATCAAGCAAAGAGAAGAGATCACACATACAATCCCTTTACTGCCAGTGAATTTAAACAGATTTATCCCTATTATTGTCAACCTTTATGGGAGTACTTACTGTGGCATGTGGTTTTGTATTTGAAAATTTTAAGGGAAAAAGCATCAAAGAGACCCTGAAAGTACACTTCAGCTTTTCATCTTATTTCAATTTCACCGCTGCTCAGCGTGATTCAGTGGTTCACCACTGAAGTGACCAACAGGGAGATTCACCCTGGTTACCTGTGACCACTCACCTGTGCATGATGACCAAGCTCAGGGTCACAAACGACAACACAGGGATACGTGGCATCTCAGAACATCTGACCAGCCCCTGCGTGGAGAGACAGACAGACAGACAGACGTTGTCTTTATTTCACCTCATACACAGTGTACTCGTCTGTTGCACTGACATGTTTGACATCTTTCACTCTTGGACAGAACAGTCATGCAGCTCAGCTTTGAGATCGGGTGGCCAAATTTGTCCACCAGGTGGCAACACCTCCGTCGACCGAAAATATGTATGCTGTTCATCACACCTGTGTTACTGTCATCCTTTCTCTTGTTCCCTTACTACTCTCTCATTTCTCTTACTCCCTTACTCCTCTCTCCCTCCTCCCTTACTTCTCGCTTACAACTCCCTTACTCCTCTCTCGCTTCTCTCTTACTCTGCTCTTACAACTCCCTTACTCCTTTCTCCCTCCTCTCTTACTTATAATAATAATGCTGAGATTTTGGTCAGTCTTTGTCCCTCAGACGGTGGGACATTTCCTCTCCTAAAAGAAGGGGATGTTTTTCATTTTCAGCCAGAGATGTAAATATTGGGCATAACTGAGGAATTTTTGGGAAATGGTTTCTTTTGATGTTGATTTTGCTTTTCACAGAGGAATATGAGAGCAGATCTGTTTATCTTTACTCAGAGGTTGCTGTGCTTGTTATCACCGATCTTCCTTCTTTAGCATGTCCATACATTAACATTAGCCTCTCCATACATTAGCATTAGCATGTCCATATATTAGCATGTCCATATATGTATTAGCATGTCCATACATTAACCATTAACATTAGCATATACAAATATGAATACCAATTTCTATGAATATCACACCTACCCTGTCATCGCAATCAGGGCAACTGCTAACTGATGTAGTTTTTTAACGCTGCATTCACTGAACATAATACTCATAGACATTAAATGTGAAAAAAAACTTTCTGTCACAGAAAATTAAAAACTGAAAAAAACAGTCATATCTGCAGAAGCTGTAACAGGATAAACTTGAATGTAAGGTAGAGTAGTCACAGCCATTACCCCCCCTCCACCCCACACACGCAGCCATACCCCCACTCCACCCCACCCAAGCAGACATACCCCCCCTCCACCCCACACACGCAGCCATACCCCCCCTCCACCCCACACACGCAGCCATACCCCCCCTCCACCCGACACACGCAGCCATATGCAGCTCTCTCCATACCTCTGCTTCATTCTCTAGGTGCTGTCGCCCTCTCTGTGGCCCCCTGGGTCACCTGTCGTAAGGGCTCATTTTAAACGGGACGCAGTTACCTGTGGAGCGTCTGTCCCCTGCTGCTCACTGTTTCCTCTTCTTCAGTATTTTATCTTCCTCTCTCCTCTTTCTTCCTCCCTCTCTCAGTGACAGTGTGTTTCCAGCAGACGGTTCCTCTGTCTCCAGCAGTGTCCTGGAAATCTCTTCCTCTGTTTCGCTGAGAATTTAAGAGTCCAGAGTTTCAGCCTTGCGCTGTCTTTGGTCCGGTTACAGCTTCAGTGTGCATGCATGTGTGTGTGTGTGTGTGTGTGTGCACTTCAGCATGCGTGTGTATGTGTGTGTGTGCGATTCAGTGAGTGTGTGTGTATGTGTGTATTTCTGTGTGTGTTTACTAGCAGCCTTTGTTTGCGTATATATGAATTCTCTTCTCGCCTGTGCTCTCAATAAATCACCGTCTGAAATTCAGTGACAGCGTGTTTACGCTTCCTGCCTTCTTTTCTGTCGTGCTCTCTCTCCTCCTCTCTTCTCTTTCTCACACTCCACTCTCTCCACCCCTTTTTACTCTCCTTTGAGTTCCCCCACCCCCCCTCAGTTTGTGCACATATAATCCCTGGTGCACCCTTACTTCCAAATCACTTTCCCTCTTTTCCTCTCCTTTCCTTTCATCTCTCTCTCTCTCTCCGGAACTTCTTCCCCTTCCCGAATTTCAGTCTGCCCTGCCCTCTCCCCTCCCCTTTCTCTCTCTCTCTCTCTCTCTCTCTCTCGTGTGCAGTATGTGTTAAGGTCAGGCAAACGAGGGCTCTAGAGGATAAAAGGGAGAGCTGGAGGATCAGATGATGGCAGGGTACAGGTGGAGGGTCAGACGATGGCAGGGTAGAGGTGGAGGGTGCTATATAAGGCCCCCACCTCTAATCGGACTGGAGACCTGCTGTGGGGGGGATGTTCTTTTTGTGCAAGCCAGGGGGCAGTGTCCCACATTTTCATGGCATGAGAGAGGTTGGGACAAATGTTACGTTCATTAAGAACGGTGTGTTTGTGGTAGAGGGTGATCTGTTCTGAGGGGGACTTTGTCTGTGGAGCAACGTAAAGATTACAGCAGTGCTACAGGGCAGTACTGGTGAAATTTTTGTATGCAGACAAGACTTTTGACTTGGGTCACATACAGGAATAATGCTGCGGGGTGGTGGGTCCATGATCACACACCACACACACACACCACACGCACACACACGCACACACACCACACACACACACACACACACATTCAACTCAAATAATGCAGTTGAACAACCAATCAGTGTCAGCTTCCCTTCTGGTCCCTAGTTGATCACATGTTATTCAATCTGTGACAGACTGGGGATCCTGGCCCAGGCAAACACAGAATCACAATCTCCCTCACTGCCCATTCCACATCTGTGGAGGACGGCACTGCATCTCTGTCATTAGAGCCGGACTCTGTCACTCAGTCTTGGCACAGAGTTGTCAGGCACGCTTCAGACCGTGCACCCAGTCACCTGCACTGTGTTCCCGGGAGGCGTCTGCCATATTTCTGTGGTAATTACTCGCGCCGGTCGGATCTGCCCTGGCAGAGGAGAATCAGAATTCCCCAGAGGAAACAGGAAGTGACCGGTTACGTGTGACCCATAAACCATTTATCAGGACCCCTCCGCCTCAGGCACTTCAGGCTGTCAATCACTTCGACAGCAGACGGGTGTCAAGAGAGGCTCCTCCCATCTCTCCAGCGCTGCCAGGCTCCTCCCTTTCGATGACCCTTGACCCTGAGCAACTGATGAAGCCGTTGGGAGGGCGAGTCACTGTCTGATCTGAGGGATCGAACCAGATCCCCTGGAGACAGACAGTCCGAAATGGCACCATGGTCTTGCAGGACTCTTTACTGTCCTACTGTGAGTGTGAGTGTGTGTGTGTGTGTGTCTGCACGCATACATGCTTGTAGCTGTCAGCTCGAATGTCTCATTTAGAGAGAGAGGGCTGCAGTGGAGGGGGCTCTGGTGCCTCCGGTGTCAGAATGATGGAGATTTATTTGACTCGTTGTCACCCCTTGGTGAGTTGAGGCCTCACTGCCAGATCCTCTCCGTTGGTTGGGGGGGGGGGCTGTCTTCCTCTTAGCCCCCTTCTCTCTGACCCTGAATCCCTGCCTCAGTCTGACGCAGGGCGGGGTGTCGAACCGTGGGCCACAGCCAGGGAGAGATGGAAGGAGGGAAACAAACGGGCAGCGCTGGGAAGAGACTTGAGCGCTAGCCTTCAATATCCTCAACTTCCTCCCTTGCGCTCTTCATCTTCTCTGGCTTTCTCTCCCTCTCTCTACCCCCTTTCCATTTTCGAATCACCACGCACTCTCCCTGGCGGATCCTTCATGTGTGACAGTATCAACACGCATCAGTGTTCAGTGTTCGGTGCTGAATATCGTCCAATTACAGAGCGCTGCAGGCAAAGATGAGATAACAGAGCCAGCATCAGCCCGACCGTCACCCAAACTTTTGATATCTTATCTGTGGCGTTTTCTGAGTCACAGCCGGCTGCAGAATGAGAGGAGGGGAGATCGGCAGGCCGGCAAGTACTTTGTGTCTCCATGACCACCCGGTCTCCTGACACACAGATTCCCCCTCGATGGGGGGCTCTGTTAGGGAAACCACAGGCCCAGGAGGGAGTCCAGGGGAGAGAGGGTTACACTGCAGGCCCAGGAGGGGGTCCAGGGGAGAGAGGGGTACACAGCAGGCCCAGAGTGGGTCCAGGGGAGAGAGGGGTACACTGCAGGCCCAGGAGGGGGTCCAGGGGAGAGAGGGTTACACAGCAGGCCCAGAGTGGGTCCAGGGGAGAGAGGGGTACACTGCCGGGCCAAGAGCGGGTCCAGGGGAGATTTCGGTAAATCCCCCCTCAGTGCCTCACCCCGCCCGAGCACTGAACGCCTGTCCCGCAGCCCCCCGCTGAACAGCCGCATCGCCATGGCAACAGACTCAATCACAGCTCCCCCGCACAGCCTCTCTCTTCTCATTTTCAACACAATCCATCATCCGGCCTCAGGGGGGCGATATTGACACCACTCCCCGCCTCCGTCCCTGTCTCTTTCAATCTCTCTCCATTATTCCCCTCTCACTCCCTCTTCCATTACAGATCCCTCTCTCTTCCTCCTCCTCCTCCTGTTCTTCACCACGCACAGTTCTGCCGCTTAACTCACAGACGGCCGTAGGCTGCGTGCGGACACAGAGTGGGGAAGTTTATCGTCCGTCTCCATCTTCTCCCGCTGTAATGCGATGGTTGGCTTAGAGACTAAGTTACTGCCTCCTGCTGGTATCTTTGACTGTACGCGTCAGAGTTTCCGGAACATTCTCTCAGAGGTAAAACATGCAGGTGGAGCGTTCATCATGCATCCACTGAGACAGGTTTCATCTGCCACAGTTCCCTGCTGTTTCCCACAATTACCCATGGTTTCCCACAATTCCCCACTGTTTCCCACAATTCCCTGCACGCTCTGAGAAATGAGATCAATTCGAATTAGACAAAATAAATAATCTGTCCCTGTGTAGAATTTAAATTATCTAATTAAATTAAATCTTTCTCTCTGTCTCTCTTGCACTTCTCCATCTCTGTCTCTTTCTTTCTCTCTCCCTCTCAATTTAATTTTTTCCTCTCTGACCAGACAAACACACAAAAAAACAAATGTATGCTAACCAAACACACTAACATACAAAGATACACACATACATGTAATTAATACAGTACGAGAAGCAAACAGTCAGAAAGCCACATATAAACACACGCTTGCAATGAATTGCATCATGCATGGTGAGTATGCGCATGTATGTGCATGTAAGCGCATGTATGTGCATATACATAGGCATGTATATGCGGGACATGCACCAGGGATTAGAACTGCGGGAACATTACATTACCTTACATTTATTTGGCAGATGCTTTTATCCCAAGCAACGTACAAAAGTGCATTTCATGGTCATGGACAACTACAAAACACAGGTTCAGTAAGATACAATACTTATTTTGTACAGCTATTTTTAGCCAAGAGCACAGTTTAGTTCACACAGTGAACACAGGAAACAACCTTGGGACTTACTTATAACAGCAACAGCATTACATTACATTACATTACATTCATTTGGCAGACGCCTTTATCCAAAGCGACGTACAAGAAGTGCAATGCACATGGAGAGAGCATTAGAGATGAATAAAACATTATGGAGCTGGAGAGAAAGAGAAAGAGAGAGAGAGAGACAAAGAGGGAGAGAGAGAGAGAGAGAGAGAGACAAAGAGAGAGTCAGAGGGAGAGGTTTATTGTTTTCAGGTTTATTATTATGATGATGATGATGATGATTATTATTATTATTCAAATTCACCCAACCCTGAAAAAATATTAAATATATAATAGGAGTGGTGAAGTTCACACTGTATAAGTCCATCATATAAGCATCACATAAGTCCAGTTGATGCTAAACTTCATACATACATTAGGGCATTTTAGATCTACAAATGCCATCGAGACTACCCATGTTTACCATCTTGATTACCCGCCATTTTGTTTTAGATGTTGGTGTATAGCTTTGGAAGACTGAGATACATAAACATACTACAAACCAACTCAAAAGCATGAATTGTTTGGCTGCTGACAAATTAATTTCCAAAAAAAAATTTGTTCATTATTTAGTTTTGGGCACATTGTGATTGAGATCATTATGCATCTGCACTCAGGTCTGATTTGGGTGTTAGAGCATAACTGCAGCTTACTTTGGACTGAAGGAATGAGAGGAGAGGGTGTGTTCTAGTCTGGGTCAGCTGCAGCTTTCTCTGCATCCAGCTCTGAGGGTACCGGCCCAACTCTGAGGGATGTAGATTTGAGCAGGTACCCCCCCGCCCCCCCACCCTCCGATTCTCCCTCCTAACATGGGACACTGGGTGTTTCACCAAACAAACCCAAAACGGTGTGCTGCCGATGCCGTGCTGTCCGACTCTGTACACGTACCAACTCTCCCTCTCTCTCCCGTATGGGACAGCGCGCCTCAGCAAACAACTCCAGTCCAACCAATTACCTCAGTCCCCCCAGCGTTACCTACCCCTGACACACAATACCTGCACGAACAGGCTCTTCAGCTGGCTGAATCACGTTTAAAAAAACGGTCCAGACAGATCACATAAGGATAATTTTAATAAGCGCTGCGGTGCGAATCTCAGCCTCTCTCCAGCTGTTGGGTGGTGTGCTGGGAGACTGTACCCCAGAGTTTAGCCAGTCCTGTGTGAGGTAAAGGCACACGCTGCACTGCACAGCTCCAGAGATCAGGCTGGAGTATTTCTCCCTCATCCTGTCCACCGGTGCTCAGCATCTCATAAGTGCATTAACAGACTTTTTAAAATTGATGATCTGAGTCTCAGTTTCTGAAAACAAATCATAAAAGGGAAAACATAAAACTCTCTCAATTCTAACTTTTCCATAAAGCAGGGCCTAATGAATAGAGCTGGATTTATAATTTGAATAAGCAGTACGGCGATCCCGGGTGACACGTCGTACCTGCTCTCAAGTGAAATGCAGACTTCTCAACATACCACTGAACAACGACACTCCCGTCCCATATGAAAGTGTTACTGGTACAATTTTAAAGAGCTAGATCAAAACACACAGCATCCATGAGGTATCTTACGGTCGAGTCATTTAGAATTTTGAGATCAGCGAGGATCTGACCAGTGCCTTCACTGCACTGGTACCCTAAAGCACATGGTACTGCCTGTTGCGTTTAGTTCTGTTGCTTTCATTGTGAATACCCCACACATCTGTGATTGCATGACCAATTGTAGACCTGATAAAGGTTCAGCCTGGTTTGGAGGTTAGCCTAGCCATGGGGCATAAGAGACCCTTATCTCAATCTCAGATATTACTACAGGATTCTGCAGTTCTGCTGTATGATATGTCACCTATTACATTTTATTGAATGAAAAAGCTTCATAAGACATATTTACATGTAAAATAAAATAAAATAAAATATGCAACCATATTTTGTGAAAAGAAATTAACATATAAAAATATTTTGAACATATATCAAATAAGAATATAACAATAGAGCAACACAGGGTATTACACATTACACACTTAAAAGGAAAATAAACAAAAGCTTCACGAACATTTAGAGTTCTCTGCAGCACATTTATTCTTTTTCTACGGTCAATGCTTCTAATACAGGGGCCTATACTATGAATCGAACTACGATTCTCTTGGGATCTCGCGCTAGTGATGTTATACAACTTCCGTTTTACACAAGGAACAGGAAGTGACGCCATTTTATAAGGACGTGCGGTCCACACGTGTAAGAAGTTGTAGCTGTAGTTGTAGTTATCTCTGGGAAAACTTCAATTTTGCCGATAAAATAACGAGGAACGGAAAAATAAAACGATGACAAAGATTAAAAAAGAGAAAGGCGCGACAGAGGAGGAGGCAACCGGGACAACGGAGAAGTCTTACCAGGAGCTGATCGCCAATATTAACCCCATCGCCCAGCCTCTCGCCTCGAGAAAACTCAGCAAGAAACTCTACAAATGCGTGAAAAAAGGTAACCTGCAGCAGTGTGCGTCAGCAACATCCAGTATGAAAGTGTTTCTGTAATAATTTTAGACACGGCTGTAGATTAAAATACACCGCATCCACGAGATGTCTTAGCTGCTTGTTATTTAGTCTAGTGTGATATTAACTAGCGGTTGGCAGCGCATTCAGTGTGTAGGTACCCTAGCTAGTTATAACGCACATTAGGTAACAAACCCATATTTTTTAGCGAAAGGGTAGTTTCCGCAGGGTTGCCGTCGATATGCATTGATGTAGTTCAACCTTAGCATTAGCGAGCTAATGCTAAATTTCTTTTGCTTCTCAGCCTCCAAGGTAAAACAGATCCGGCGTGGTGTGAAGGAAGTTCAGAAGTTTATAAACAAAGGAGAGACCGGGTAAGGTGATTTTTCTCCATATCTGACCATAATATGCAGTTATTCTGTATTTTGTGGTGTTACTTTCCAGGTTTTCAATGTACGCTTTCCAGGTTTGACGCTGTTACTGTGTTCGAGAAGGTAATGTGTGCGCGTGTGTGACGCACTGTCTTGTTGGGTAGGATCGTGGTGCTGGCCGGAGACACGCTACCCATTGATGTGTACTGTCACCTGCCGGTCATGTGTGAAGACCGGAGTCTCCCCTATGCCTACATCCCCTCCAAAGTGGTGAGTCTGCCCTCTGCCGTGATGTTCTAAGTCCTGCATAACTACTGAAATATTAATTTCATAATTCTAATATGAGTCCAGCAAAGCTAGTCACACTTGAATACAGTCTCTTTTGACTCACTAATTTTCAGATTTATTCGCCTGCTTTATTGGACAGTGGTGCGTGTGTGTGGGGGACAGTAGCATTTGTGGGACAGTACCGTGTGTGTTGGCAGTCAGTGTGTGACGCGTGTGATTTACACCACCCTGCTGTGTGATCTGTGCTCCTTGTCCCAGCACGGTACCTGCGGATTGTCTCTGCGCAGCCGGCCTCCAAGCGGCCCACCTGCGTCATCATGATCAAGCCGCACGAGGAGTACCAGTCCGCCTATGACGAGTGCCTGGAGGAGGTGTCGGCCCTGCCCAAACCGGTCTGAGCACGCTCACACCGAGGCACGGGCGGACCCCTGTCCACCGGGCGTGGACGTTCTCACGCGCGTGCACAGAGACACACACACACACACACACACACACACACACAGACTGTAAGGGTCCTCTCTTCCTTGTTTTTCCTGCATCACAACAGAAGTGATGCCACCTCACAGAGAGCCAGTGCTGATAATCTGTTATAATGCCCATACTTAAGAGAACGGGTGTGTGTGGGCGCATGTCCTCGTGCGTGTGTGTGCGCGTGTGTTCGTGTGTGCGTGCGTGCGTGTGTGCGTGTACAACTGTGTGTTTTTATGAATTAGGTGTGACTTCTACGGTTTGATATCTCCATGTTTGTTGAAATAACCCCAAGAAACTGGAGGGGTTTTTAGTGCTTTTCTGGAAATGACAGATGTAAGCAAGCTCCACTCTTAGTTACACAAAACAAACTTTCCTGTTTCAGCAACTGCAGGAATCATGAACTTCTAAGGGAGTCAGCAGGCATACTTTGCCTGAATCGCAGTCTGATGTAGATTTATGATTAGATTGAATTGCTCTGTGAGGTGGAATGTCATAGTATGATTTTTCTTTTTTCATAATTTTCAGTGGCTTATAATGCTTATCTTCAGAATGTGTTTCTGTTCCACCGTCTTCTGGTTTTATGTACAAGTGAACATGGGAATGGCTCATGCCACAGCTGCAGTGTTGCCTTGGAAACTACTGTGTGTGGCTGAGGAACTGTGTGTCACTCGTACATGTTTATTAAAAATGTTTTGACTTTGAACTTATGATTTTTAATAAAGTAAACATTTACGTGCGAGTCACAACTTTGATTTTAAAATGTGTAAATTGAAAACTTGGGAGTTGCTTTTTCTGTTTCTGTTCTGCTGTGAATGTTAAAAAACAAAAGAAACTTTGGTAATGCAAAAGGAGTTTGGAGTCTGGTGACTGGAGTCTGTTGTCACTCATTGCATGCAGCCTCAGGAGGAGTGGGGTTCAAACGTTACACCCTGATTTCTGCACACTTTTCCACACCAGCAATAAATCTGCAAACTGAAACCTGTTCAATCCGATGTTTCTCCTTCCTCTTTTACTCAAGCAGTGGATTCTGATTTGGATGCTGCCGATTGCTTCAGATTTATTTGGTATAAAAACTTGTCTTGGAAATATTAAACCGCATCTGTGCGTGCAGACGTGACTTAGTTTATGGAATTCAATCTCATGTTTTCAAAGCTAAAATGTGACTGGATTATAGCTACATAAGTGCTCACATTTCTCTCTCAATTTTGAATGTGTCTCCTGTTCTCACCACAAGGGGGCAGTTGAGTGCCCGGCCCCTAAATAAACTGCTGCTCAATTAAGCAGTGAATTTCACATTTGTTTATTTTCAAAGTTTCACCACTAGGGAGAGTAGTTGTACAGGGTTGTATAGTGCTCTGTCCTGCATAATCTCCCCCCAGGTGAGTGTCTGAACAAGTCTGCTGAGTCCCTCTGTTAGCGCCTCTCACAGGGGCCCAGCCACACTGTTTCAGGGGTGTCCAGTCTTATCCAAAAAACAGGACCATCTGGGTGCAGGATTTTGTTTCAGCCCAGTGCTATGACACCCAATTCAGTTAACCAATTATGGCCTCCAGTTGAGACCTGGATAAGTGGACTCAGGTGTTGTAGTACTGAGCTAGACTGAACCCACTCCGGCTCTCTCAGTATTATATTGGACCCCCCTGCTGTATTTGGTGGGGAAACATGGCGTGTTAGCTGTTGAAACTGATAAACAGTCCATGTTCAGCCAGCAGACTCCTTCCTTTCTCTGCGTCCCTCTCTCCTCATCCCTGGCTTCTCTGTGGCTTGTTTACTCCATGTTGACAGCTCAAATATTTTAGGGAGAAATAGCCACAGTGTACACACTGCCTGGCTTGTTTGTTGTGTTTGACTTCTATTTTCCCCAAATCTAGTATATAAGCGTGAGAGTGGCTGGCCATAGCAGTCCGATTTCCCCTGGAAAGTGTGAAGAAGGACAGAGTCCATTTCTGTCGCTGGATGATATTTTATCAGGACATTTTTTACAGGAAAAATGAGGGTCTGGAATGCGTCAAGAGGCTGTTGGTCAGGTGGAGAATTCGGTAGGGCTTTCTGTTTTTAAACGGGCTTCAATTTAGTGTAAGATATGGCATGTGCTTTTTTTCCTTCAACGTTTTGTGCATGTGTGCTGGAAGTGTTTTCTGGTAGCAGAGAGGAAGATGGAAGCCTTCTCCACTCAGACTGGAATGGTGGGGACGTCCTCATCATGTTCCTGCACTGGAATTGGCCGTGGCCTGAAGGTCAGAGGTCATGGATTCAGAGGCAAAAGGAAGTGTTTTTTTGCTTTACTGGTTAATCTCTGTTCTGACTCACCTGTTGTGTTCATTTCTTTATTAAATGTATATTTATTAGAAGAGATGTGTCTGTATAATAAGCATTCATGGAGTACAGTTTAGTCTGTAATGTTCTGTATTCACCACATGTTTTTAATCAGGTCTTAATCAGATTTTGATATTGACCCTTACTATTGCTTATAAAATTGAAGTGTAAGAGTAAATGATCAAAGCCAACATATACTCAGGATTTGAATTTGAATAATTACATGAAGCATCTAAAATTCAACCAATATTGACTTCAGGCTCGCTTGGTCCTTGAGGATCTATGACCTTTATGCTAATCTTGTATTTGGGCAGTTAAATGTCCTTCGGGGTCAATCATACATTTTTTAGTGAAAATGCAAGGTGTTGTAGATGCTCTTTAAGGTTGTTTTCTTCATGTTGAGTTTTGCAGAGCTGTGGTCAGCAAGGGAACACAAACATGACGCTAAAGAAGGGGGTAAGCTTAGCCCGTGGAGTAGAGAGAGAGAGGAAATCACCCAGGAAGCAGAGATGGAAAAAGAAGACACAGAAAGAGTGAGAGCTGCCCTCTGTGAGTGAGTCTCTTTGATGGATACGTGTCAGACAGCGTGTGTCTGTGTTTACACACAACAGCCACCAGGGCCGCGCCCTAGAGACAGGCGGTCTGTGAGGCCCTGCGTCCGGCGCTCCTCCGCAGTTTAGTAAACATGGATGACAGGAAGCGGTGTTTCTCCCGTAAACACACCGCGCGTGCTGGGAGGGGTGCTGTTGTGTGTTGGGTTGGCTTCTGGCCTTTCCAGCGGGACGGTTTGTCCCCCCCAAACGTCCTTCTTGGAGCGTCGTCCTTGCTGGAGGTCACCACCGAGCTCATGAGTTTGTGCCCCCTAGCCCTGCAGACTGACAGGCTTGTGTGGAATGGCATTAGTCTTGGTTTTACATTTTGTACAGAAGGCACGTTTTATTACATTTTATTATTCAGTTGAGAAGGCGCAGTAAGAAAGAACACGTCTACTCCAGCCCACAGAAACGTGCTGAAATATTCAATCCCTCTTAGCTCAAAGAGTGGAAGAGCTTCAGACCAGGACATCTCTCCTCATCAGAGCAACAGAACCAGAGAACTGGACTGACCCAGGTGTTACTGTCACAGTGCTATTCACCTCCATCTCTCTCTCCGTATCTCTCCTTCACTCTCTGTCCTCCCTCAGTAACATACTTTTCTGGGCTAGTGATGTGTCTTGGGGAATTTCAGGAAGACAGAAATTCCAACTGTTCTTGTCTTTGAATTTTGTCAGACAGATAGAGGTTTGTGAGTGTAATGTCATTACTCTGTAGCATGATGTGAAGAAACTATTAACTTCGGAGATTTAAGCTTTTTCCTTTTTCTTCTCATAATGTGGCCCTCGCTGATACAGAGCCTGGCCCTTTTCAGGCAATTCAGGAAATTAACTGAAATCAAAAATGCCAATAATGTTCTATGGTAATTTTGAAATAGCAAGAATTGATTTCCTGTATTGATTTAAAACCTACTTAAAAAGAAAAATGAAAATGTCATTGCATGTAGCTGTTGTTGTTGATTATTTTACCTGCTATTATATAATTTTAATAATAAACCAGAGAATCTCTCTCTCCTCTCTTTCTCACCCTCTCACCCTCGCCTCTCTCTCTCTCTCTCTCTCTCTCTCTCTCTCTCTCTCTCTCTCTCTCCTCTCTCTCTCTCTCCCTCTCTCTCTCTCTCTCTCTCTCTCTCCTCTCTCCTCTCTCTCTCTCTCTCTCTCTCTTCTCTCTCTCTCTCTCTCTCTCTCTCTCTGAGTCTGGTGCAGCCCGTTTGTAGGACAGGTGTGTGTATACCTGTCCTCATATGGGGCAGGTGTAGCTGTAGATTTATTGATTTTAATCACATGCTGTTGGGCAATAATTCTCCCCCCGGAGGCCGTAGGCGGGAGTGCGTGTCCTGTCAGCACCTGTTTGATTGATGGGCATCCAGGGGACTTTCACTGTATTTTAATAAGCATTACATTCACAATAAACCATGGTGGTGTTTTATGTGTTTCATTGGGCTCCATGGATTTTTTCTCCTCCCAGTTCAGAGGGGGAAGATAAGTGAAGGTCAGTCTGCTGGACAATAATCATATTAGTGCACATTGGGTCACTGGGTGAAACGCACTGTGAACGGTGCAGACCTGGCAGATAGTGATGCATTCAAACACACTGTGATGTATGTAAAATGTAGGTAAAGTCGTGTGATAAATGTCAGTCCAGGAGATGATCTCCTGAACAAATATGTATTTTTAATATGAATTATGGGACATGGGACATTTGGAGAGATGGAGAGATGTTGGGAATGGAAGGTAAACACCAAGAAAAAAGGGAGAGTTGGAAATATATAAAAAGGGTTGAAAAAAAACAAACTGGTGCACGTTTTCAAATCAACTAGTTGGGAGTGTTTTAAAGTTAACATGAAGGAAATGTTTGATGAGAGGGATTAATTTAGTGACCCGGGAGGAAGACTCCATTCCATTGTTTGTTTCACAAATGTTGTTCTGTTGGATTTTGTTCCATTTGAAAAAATAACATAAAATGGCTGTACATCCATTTGGGGGGGGGGGGATGGTGCACCTGCGATTTGGGATGATCGGAGTGGAAAAATTTCACCTCTGCGTCTCCATGGAAGCCAAAGCCACCTGTGAGTGGAGCGAAGGTTTGGCTTTTTCCACTCAACTGCCATGTGTGTGTGTGTGTGTGTGTCTGTGTGTGTGTGTGTGTGTGTGTGTGTGTGTGTGTGTGTGTGTGCATGTGTGTGTGGTGTGTGTGTGTGGTGTGCGTGTGCGTGTCAGTGTGTCGTGTGCGTGTGTTGTGGTGTGCGTGTGGTGTGTTGTATAGGTATGACCAGACATGAAGCGTTACAGTGAGTTTGCTTATTAGTGGTAGCAGAAGCGTGAGCTGCTTTCCTTCTTACTGGGAATCGAACCTGTGACTTTTAGATTACAAGACCCATTTTCAGATGAGACCCTAAACTGAAGTCCTGCCTCATTGTGGCCTTTAAAGATGGTAGGAAATGATCTGCAAAGAGTTCATACCTGACCCCCCCACCCCCCCCAAAAAAAAAAAAAAAAAAAAAACCTGACTGGATCGTATACACCTGGGTGATGCACTCAGGTGTGTGGTTAAGCTGAACTTCTCCCCTTCACTGTAAAGCACTCTTTCACCCCCCAGCCCCCCCCCCCCCCTTTCTGTATGCAAATGGGGGTGTGGGGTGTGGGGGGCTCTGCTGTACAGGCGACCCCTGATCCCCTGTCGGGGGCTGAAGGCGACTCCCTGTCAGAGAGAGATACAGTCGTTACCGGAGCGTTCCACACTGCCAGCGACAGCTGTTCAAGCGGTTTGCAATTTGGTGCAATTTGGCTGTCAGTTTAGTTTATTTATTGTTGTCAGGCTCTTTTTCAGTCGAGGATTAATGTGTCAGAGGAGGCACTCAATAAAAATACCCTCCATGATAGGGGGCCATTGATAAGCTAACAGTCAGGCAACTGCTGATGCTCTCTCACACACACACGCACACACGTGCACACACACACACACATACACACACATACACATGCACACGTGTACACATACACACACACGCATACACATGCACACACACACACAAACACACACATGCACACACACACACACACATACACACACGCACACATGCACACACAAGCACACACATATATACACACACACACACACACACACGTACACATGCACACACTGACACTCAAATGGATTCCTGCAACTCATGAAACCAAAGCAGAGTTTTTTTTTTGAAAGGAGACATGCTGCCTGTGTTTAGGGCTAAACAGTCCCCTGTCAGATAAACCCGGAGGCAGAATTGTTTAAAAACAAATAGAAATGAGTAATAGCCCTGCAGATAGCGATAATCGCATCAGTGCTCCAAACAAGCAAACTTCAAGTATATACATTTGAGTGATAAGTCAGGGTGAGATTTAAATTTGTGCTGAAACGTTGTCCATCCTGGCGTTTTCAGCATATCGGGAGTCAGAACTTGTCCATTTTCATATCCCACTAATTTCAGAAACACTCAGATAAAACTGAGTTAGGGTTAGGGTTAGGCCTTCTAAACTTTGGCCTTCATCGTGTGACTCATTTGCACATTATGAAACAGAACCACCACCTTCATTCAGTGCGAATATGAAATGATGAACTGTCTTTTATACAAAATTATAAATGATGAACTGTCAGTTATATCTGTGCTCATGACACGGAGGAGGGGGGGCATCTTGTGTGAGTCCCTTTTGGTTTCTCACCCCTCCTGCACTGCATGGTCTGTTTTACTTTTTTTAAACCTAGTGTGCAAATATAATTTTTTAAATGAAGAATAAGCCCCCTTCCCGAAATATTATTTAAACTCACATCCACACGTGCATAATTTCCTTTGAATCATCATTACATTTTATTATAAATTCACACTAAGATAAAGCAATGCCAAGCTTTCATCACTGTGACACCACCACTTGTGTACAGTGAGTTTTGTTACCTAGTTTGCCACTCTGTGGTTTACAAAGATCTGCATTATAGTTAAGGATTATATATTATTATACTGTAGATTATCTTTATATACTGGCTGACAGCAGGTGATACTTTACCTGTCCTTCTGTCCTATTGACCTACCTGTCCTTTTTTTGGACAGTTGCTTACAGGCAACAATGGCAGGCATTCCCATCATTGTAATTTAGTATATTGCTAAATAAAGCATATAAACCTCTAATGCAGGTATCACTGACAGCCAGCACTCATTTTACGACAGTGATTGGACCTGAAGCTCTGCTATTGGACCTGAAGCTCTGCTATTGGACCTGTAGCTCTGCTATTGGACCTGAAGCTCTGCTATTAGACCTGAAGCTCTGCTATTAGACCTGAAGCACTGCTATTAGACCTGAAGCTCTGCTATTGGACCTGAAGCTCTACTATTGGACCTGAAGCACTGCTATTAGACCTGAAGCTCTGCTATTGGACCTGAAGCTCTACTATTGGACCTGAAGCTCTGCTATTGGACCTGAAGCACTGCTATTGGAACTCAATCACATTGTGCCCATCTGCTTTTGTGACATGCTGTTGATCTCAGACAAGGATCTAAAACAAACACTTCTGTACTGAAGTGCTGTGGGACACGGGAATGCTGCTTAGAACCTCTCCCACCTCCCCTTGTGCGCCCCCTACACCCACACCCCCTGCCCAGTCAGCAGAACAGGAGGGGTTTGTGGAGAGTAGGGGTACGCTCGTTTCCATAGCTTTTTGGGAATCAGTTAAACATCAGTCAGGACAGCGACTGATATCAACATCTCAAATTTCACAGAGGATGAGAGAGAGAGGGGGGGAGAGAGAGAAAGAGAGCAAGAGAGAGGGGGGAGAGAGAGAGAGGGGAAGAGGGAAAGAGAGATGGGGAGAGGGAGAGAGAGAGGGGAAGAGGGAAAGCCATCCTATTCCCCTCTGTCCTTCACTACAGTCTTCACAGCATTAGCGTCATATCTGTGACTATCTGAGAGAGGGCGGGGAAGGAGAGGGAGAGAGAGAAAGAAAGAGAGAAGGAGAAAGTGAAGGTGACTAGGAGGTTAGGGTGACCTGGAGGAACAAGTTCTGTTTCTTCTGTGTTCATCTTTTTTCTTTGCTGTCAAACCTGCCCTTTTTTCTTTTTCTTTCTGAATATTTTGTTTAACGGTTTCCTTCCCTCCATGAATCCACCCCCCCAATGCGGATCACTGACTGCACCAACCGCAACTTGTCTGGACTTCCCTCAACAATGAGATACCCACATAAACAGACACACACACATACACATACATAAACACACACACACACATACATACACACACACACAGATATAGCATGGATGAATTTGAATTAGATCAGAAGAAAAACCATTTCAACATACAAAAATGCTAAGTTACACATACAAAGCACTGTTTATAAGTCATTCTTTCTTTTACTGACATCAAGATTAGGCCAAGTTACAATAAACTATATTGGCTATCTTAGCTCACACAAATTGAACCAACTGTATTTCACAGCAATGTCACCCAATGTTTTCTAAATTATTTCAAGTTACTTCGCACTGTGTTTCTTCATCTTACCATCAGATCTTTTTCATCTTACCATCTGTGGTGTCAAAATTTCACTATACATGAAGCAATGCAACTGTTTGACTATTCTGTAAACATGGCTTTGCTGCATATGCAAATAATGAAGAAAAAACTGAATATAAGTGACAGAGAAATTGAGGATAGTATTTCCCCTTCTGTTGTTCCTTTGGTGGGTTATGAAGGAGAAAATGACAAGCGGATTTGTGGAATTATATTTGACGGCATTTGAGTCCCTGCCTCAGGCTGAGAGAGCAGGAGTCCAGTATAGCGCACAGATCTTTTCCCTGGGGAGGGGGGGGGGGGCACTTAACATACAGATCTCTTGTCTGGGGGGGAGGCAGTTTAGCTCATTCTCCTGTGTAAAGCACCCAAACCCCTCTGAACCCACAAACCCCTCAGTCCGCTGACATTATGCTGTAGGTTTATGTGCGAACTGCAGCTATGTGCTGTGGGGGCCATGATTTGCCTATGCCTACATGCATGTGCTTATGTAAGCCATTCTGCATGCGGGCACCTGCTGAATCCCTGCGTGTAAAGGCGAGCGGATCAGACAGTGATGCTGTAGAGACCGTCACACTACCCGTACTGCGGCTTTTCCAAGCCAAACTGATATCTGACTCCCAGAGAAGCTCCGGCTCGCTCTAATAAAAGAAACTCTTTCAAACAAACATGAATTAAGGCTGTTCTTATTCTCTTTGGCATCCTTGTGTGCTTTTCATAACTTTCTCCACTGCTATACAAGAAAAGACAAAAATGAATTTTTTTGGTTATAACTTTATTTTTAAAAAACGAACACTGTCGTTCCCACGTAAGCCCCGTGGTTACAGTGCACGTCCCACGAGTCCCATGAGACACAGCGACATCCCAAAACTCATTCCAGGAAAAGTAAACATATATATTTCCAACATTAAATCAATATATAATACAGCCACAATAGATAAATACACAGACAAATAAAATACACATTTTTAATACAAATACCAGTATGCTTGTCCTTCCTGAGCAAGCACTTAGTGCAGCGAGAGTTGAGTAGTGTAGATGTGTTCTACTGATTTTATTTTTACTGTCTATGACAGTAATACAGACTGTGCTCAGCCCAGCCCAGCTGATAGGAGATCAGGGTGTGGGAGGGGGGGGGGGGGCACAGGGACATGGGAGAGCAGCTCCTCACTCGCTGACTCAGGCCTTCCTGTGGGAGCAGACCCATCCTGTACACACCCGCTGGAAAGAGTGTGTGTGTGAGTGTGTGTGTGTGTGTGTGAGTGTGTGTGTGTGTGTGCAGTGGCTCTGTCCCTCTGTCTGCTGTGGTAGACTGAAGTCTCCAGACACGCAGGCTGATGAAGCGGCAGGTCTCTCCCTCTGTCCGTCTGTGCCTCTGTCCGTCTGTCCCTCTGTCCGTCTGTGCCTCTGGCCGTCTGTGCCTCTGTCCGTCTGTGCGTCTACACCTCGGTGCCCTCTCGCGGGTACAGCAGAGCGGTGGAGCTCAGGCTGGGGTAGAAGTGGCTGCTGTACTGGCCCAGCACCGAGCCGCTGTAGCCCAGAGACGAGTGGGGCGGGGAGGAGGACAGGGCCGGGGGCGGGGGGAGGGGAGGGGGGCCCCACTCCGACACTGTGGAGGAGGGGGAGTACGCCCCAAAGCCCTGCGGAGCGCGCTGAGGCCCCTCCCCCGGCAGGCCCAGGGGCAGCGAGCGGCTGAGGGGGTCTCCGCTGATGCCGGGGGGGCCCACCGCCACACTCGACATCTCCGACAGGAAGCTGCTCAGGCAGGGGGAGGGGCCTGCTGCGGTGGGGGAGGGGCCTCTCTCAGGCGTGCTGGAGACGTCGAGCGCAGCGGCGGTGTTTTTGGGGCTCCCTGCACCGTTCCCGTCCCCCGAATCAGAGCCGAGCCCCGAAGACCCCCCCTCGCCGGCCAGCGCGTCGGACTTCCTCTTCCTCTTGCGGCGGAAGTTTCCGTTGTCAAACATCTTTTCGCAGTTGGGATCGAGCGTCCAGTAGTTTCCTTTGCCTTTAAGGACAGGCGGAGAGAAACACTGGACTGTCACCATGGAGCTCACTCACTTCAGCAAAACCACAATTCAGATTCATTCATAAAAACCTTCCCACAACCCCTTCAGTGTTCTAACTGGCTGACACTCCAATATCATTTTTCATTTTTGAAAAAAAAAAAAGGCTGCTCATTTTTTTTTAGGAAAACACACAGTATATTTCCTTTCACTTGATCATGCATTACCTGGCAGAGGAATAATCTGATCTAATCTACACTTCTGCCCTAAACCCACACGCTCAGACAGGTGCCTCAGGTGACTGGCAGTAAGAAGGCACTGCGGCGGACTCTGACTCTGTGACAGGTGAGCGAGAGGAAGAGGAGCAGCTCTCACCTGGGTCATCTTCGTCGCGGGGCACCTTCTTGAAGCAGTCGTTGAGCGAGAGGTTGTGGCGAATGGAGTTCTGCCAGCCGGCCTTGCTCTTGTTGTAGAAGGGGAAGTTGTCGGCGACGTACTGGTAGATCTGGCTGAGCGTGAGGCGCCGCTCAGGCGCGCCGTGGATCGCCATGGCGATGAGGGCGGAGTACGAGTACGGCGGTCGCACCAGCTTCATCAGGTCCTCCTGGGAGGGGAGGGAGAACCAGCCCAGGTCCCCCGCCGCGCCGCCCGCCCCGCCGCCCCCCAGGTACGGCCGCTGCACCCCGTAGTGCTGCGGCACGAACGGAGGCCCGGCCGCACCGGGTCCTCCTCCCAGGTAGGGGGAGCTGTTGATGCCCGAGCCGTTGAACCAGAGGTAGGGATTGGGAGAGGGGGCGGCGTAGTCTCCCAGGTCGTAGGAGGAGGGCGTGGCTCTCTGGGGGCTGGGCAGCGAGGGAGGGGGGTAGAAGCTGTCCGTGTACAGGCTCAGTTCGGGGGGCTCCTGCGCCAGGTTGGGGAACTGAGGACTGCAGCGCGGCGGCGACTGTCCCTGCGGCTCGAACGACGCCATGTTCACCCCCTCCGTCTCCTCTCCTGCTGTGTCACAAGTGTCCTCCGGTCTGTCCAAGCACCGTCCGTCCAGCCTTCTCCGGTAAAGGGCCTCTTGCTCTCTTCAGTACCTCTCAGGTCCTCCCCAAGGGAAAATAACCTTTGTCCTTGCGCTGTGTCACCTGCAAGTAAGAAAGCCACTACCTGCCACCTGTCTCACCTGGACTATATATGCAGCCTTAGCCACGCCCCCACCTGTCCAGATTGGTTGTCTTTGAGTGTGACTGTGCCTTTCCTGTATATCAGCTTCTTCCTGAAGATCAAAGGATCATTCTGGAGACACAAGGGAATTTTCCACAGGGAGACCCAAAACCGTCCTCCCTTACAGGTGCCCCGACAACCCAAACCATCCTGCGGATGTTTCCTCAGTTATGAGCATTCAAAACAACACCCAGATACCCAGCTACATAACGTGATTGATCAACTTATTCCATATTTCCATTTCTCTGTTTCTTCCCTGCTTGGGGCCTACGGAGATCATTTTGAGTTTTCTGTGGGTTTATGTGCAAGCAGCCAACTGCAACTTGGGTGAATATGACAGGAACGACAGAAATATGATCATGGACTTCGACATCACAAATACTAATTTGAAATTTGTTTTCATCCATTTCTCAACAAAACTTTTCAGTAAAAATGTAACTCTTGCCTGAAGGAAAGGTGCGTCACATTTTAGTTGTAAAGTTAAGTTAATTTTAGCTGCAATCCCTGTAATTAATGGCTTGTATTTTTATTTATTTATTTATTTTTTATCAGTAGGCAACCAGTGTCAGATTTAAGGTTTTATTTTAAAATAGGAAAATTATGTCTAGGCAGGTGTTGAAAGATAACAATTTTTAACCGTTTAAAAATTCCCTCATTTGTTTAGCTGCCCGTTACAAATGACCTATTTTGTGAAATTAAGATTATTCATAGATTTGTGACTATTGATATTTAAAGCGGTTTACATCGTATTATACGGATAGATGATGCGGTCTAATTGAATCAGACTGTCTCGGAGTCCATTATAATAACTGCCCATCGACAGCCCCTCCCTATTAGACACCCACATAAGACAGACTTGTATTCTTATTCGATCTGTTTGGGGTTTCCCCCCTAAATTTACACAACATTACCACCGCCTGGAGCCCCGCTCGCCACGTGCCGACGCACCCGTAAGCACGCACCAAGGAGCAGGCCTGCCTCTCTCTCTCTCTCTCTCTCTCTGTCTCTTTTAAATCCTCTCCACATTACCTGGCTTAGTTGTGATATGATTACATTTGATTTTCAGCAACATTATAGTCTATTTCTCTTTCAGCCAAACGACAGGTTCAGATAATATTTTATTAAATAAATGTGCTTACACATTCATTATTTGGTTTCATGTTCTGGCTTTGATTTTTCGTAACATAACATAACATAACATAACATAACATAACATAACATAACATAACATAACATAACATAATGACGAGAACAGCCCTTACAGTCCAACAATGTTCGCTATTTTCCTGACTAAATTACTGCTCTTATTACCAACAGACGAGATAATATCTAACACGGTATGAAGCCTAGTCTCCTTACAGTTGCCAATTCGCTGCATTATCTAACTAGAGAACAGACGACGCGAAAAGCAGTTAAGTCCCACTCTCTCTGTCGCGCACACACACACACACACAATGCCCAAGAGCTCAAATACGATATAAATCCCCCTGTCATGAACTTCTAAAACATTGAACAGATAAACTGTTATCTGATGAGAACATCAGTAAATCATAGCTGACGCGTCATTTAGGCTGACATATGTTTTTTTAGAACGTTGTCGACTCGTTTCGCTGATGTCAGCTAACACAAACCGGGAAAGTTACTGTTAGAAGCACAATGAATGTCTCGTTTATTTTTTTATTTAATGCAATAGTCTATCACATACACTCAGTTCTGTTTTGGCTGAAAAAATTAAATAAAATAACATTTCCCCTCAGGTGTCATGGCGCCTATTTGTGGACAGAAATGTACTGACAAGTATTCATCCTTTGTGACTTGTGTGTTTGGTTGTTGTGAATACAAAAAATGACAATATTACCGCGTCCTCGCGCCTAATCTCTTACGTGGACAAGAGCAGGTAAAGGTGTGTGTGAGTTTGTGTGTTACACCGGGAGTTCAACGAGCGTTGCTGGAAATTCTGGAGCGACAGCCTACGGAGTTAACAAAACTAGACTCACTTTGACAGTATAAACTGGTAGAAGTCAGTCGCGTGCTCTTTGGTAGGCTAGACTAACCGTTAGACCCAAGTGACCTGACTACCTTTAAAAAAATTAAATTAGCTTTAAATTCCCACAAACAATATAAACAAACTGGTACGTTATCATCTTCATTAGCGTCTTGGTTCCAGGCTTATTATTTTCAGGATTCGTTAACTGCTTTCTCCTTCATGTTTGCCGTTAGCTACACTAGATAAATTAGCCGCTGGTAATGTTAGACTAGCAATGCGAATACAGTCAAGTAAAGGCAGTTTCAGTTGACGAGGAAACGTTGTAACCCGGTTAGCTAGATAGTCTAAATAGTGAGTCATATTTCAGTAATTTAGCCTATATAAACATAGGAATTTTGACCGTTGTCGGAGAGAAGTTTGTTCACGGTGTTTGTAGCTAAGGCTAGCTATGCTGCTATCTACAACAGAAGCATGCGCGCGTAGTCCGAGCCTAGTGCCTGAGGCCACGATTTATATCACCTTAAAGTTCACATTGAAGTTAAAACAAACTTAAAGTGAACCGTTTTCAGTTTATTACTTTGTTGCGCACTTCTCGTTCATAGGGGTGTGCAGTTTCTGGCCGGCGAATAAGTAGCCTATACAATCCAAGTGCTTTGTTTTACACGTCAGACTAATCAAAGCTTACCACCGTGTATCTTTAACACTAAATAACCGGTTACTAACCGTTGCACGGCGTTTTACGGTAAGATAATCGTTCAGATGTGACCCAGGGTTGGACTGGCATAGTGGCCTACATTTAAATGTGAGATTTTTCGGTGGATTGTGCCTTTACTTGCTCACTGTGCTAATGAAACGGCGATAACGAGGTGATGAGCTGTCTCCGCTGTAACAGTCAATCCCTCCGGCAAGGTGTTGCTCACCTGCCCGAGAAAGGAATGTCCCTCACAGGTGTGGCCGGAGGTCACCTGCGTATTGACCTCATCAGCATTTGCATTGTGGTCCATACAATTCAGAGCTCAATTCGTAAGATTTATTGAGTTTGATTTTGGAGTTTTTTGATGAATGATTTTCTTTGACCTTGCAAAATTGCTTAAAAAAACTGTTTTAGTCGCTATCTGATCTCTGCTTTTGAAAACATCGTGAACTGTTAAAATTCAGTTAATACAAAACTGAACGGAATGTCAATGCACTTCCTGTACATTCAGAATTGTGTAATTGTAAGTGTAATTGACTTAATGTCACACAGGTGTGAATGCTAGTGCTGTGCAGTGTAGTGCTAGTACTGTTGCAGGGTGGCATGTTGGGTAAGGACCTGGGCTTGTAACCTAAAGGTTCACACCTGTGAGACATTAAGTTTGATTCCCAGGTAGGACACTGCCGTTGTACCCTTGAGCAAGGTACTTAACCTGCATTGCTTCAGTATATACCCAGCTGTGTAAATGGATGTGTGCAATTCTTGTGTAAATCGTTCTGGCATCTGCCTGTAATGTAATGACTGCTGGTTACACTGTGCTGTGCAGTGCAGTGACTGGGCTGGCTGTGCTGTGACTGTGCAGTGACTGGGCCGGCTGTGCAGTGACTGGGCCGGCTGTGATGTGACTGTGCAGTGACTGGGCTGGCTGTGCTGTGCAGTGACTGGGCTGGCTGTGCTGTGACTGTGCAGTGACTGGGCAGGCTGTGATGTGACTGTGCAGTGACTGGGCTGGCTGTGCTGTGACTGTGCAGTGACTGGGCCGGCAGTGCTGTGACTGGGCTGGCTGTGCAGTGACTGTGCAGTGACTGGGCCGGCAGTGCTGTGCAGTGACTGTGCACTTGGGTGTTTCAGATGCAGGGAGTGGAGAGCATTGCTGAGGTCGGTGAACGGCCTGCAGACCCTGTTAATCTCGACTGTGTCCTCAAACAGCTCGACTCCATGTTGGACTGCATGAAAGTTCTGGAAGGTACAGTCTTTCCTTTTTATCACTTAATGGCCCCAGTTAGCGGTTATCCTTTTTATCACTTAATAGCCAAGCAAACGTACTGCGTCCAGCTAACGGTTATCCTTTTTGACTAAAAAAAAACAAAGTTTACTAGTGGTCATTAGTACACACATCCCCAGTGGTCATTAGTACACACATCCCCAGTGGTCATTAGTACACACGTCCCCAGTGGTCATTAGTACACACATCCCCAGTGGTCATTAGTACACACGTCCCCAGTGGTCATTAGTACACACGTCCCCAGTGGTCATTAGTACACACGTCCCCAGTGGTCATTAGTACCACGTCCCCAGTGGTCATTAGTACACACATCCCCAGTGGTCATTAGTACACACGTCCCCAGTGGTCATTAGTGCAGATGTACCCAGTGGTCATTAGTACACACGTCCCCAGTGGTCATTAGTACACACATCCCCAGTGGTCATTAGTGCACACGTCCCCAGTGGTCATTAGTACACACGTCCCCAGTGGTCATTAGTACACACGTCCCCAGTGGTCATTAGTGCACACGTCCCCAGTGGTCATTAGTACACACGTCCCCAGTGGTCATTAGTACACACATCCCCAGTGGTCATTAGTTACACGTCCCCAGTGGTCATTAGTACACACATCCCCTGCTGTACCATCAGTACGCACGCCCCAGTGGGCATTAGTAAAACTTTTTCCCAGTAGTCATACTACAAACATACATGGTCATTAGTACGCACGTCCCCAGTGGTCATTAGTACACACGTCCCCAGTGGTCATTAGTACACACATCCCCAGTGGTCATTAGTACACACGTCCCCAGTGGTCATTAGTACACACGTCCCCAGTGGTCATTAGTACACACGTCCCCAGTGGTCATTAGTACACACGTCCCCAGTGGTCATTAGTACACACGTCCCCAGTGGTCAGGCTAATGAACGAGTTTATTTTTCTGTGACGGTTCTCGATGCCAGTGGAGACTCAGCTCCTCCAGTGCAACCTGACCACCTGCTTCACCCACCCAGACAAGATGGCAGCCCTGGCAGAGGGGAGGTGGTGAGTTTAAAAAAACTTTATTTTTCACTCAGTAAAGTCATACACTGCACATGAAATAGAAGCTCACAACACAAACGAGGCAAAGCAAAGAATCCAGACACCTCAAACCAGACAGGATCAGATACTTTCATCCTAGATAACGTTTTGCTAAAGGTGCACATCAGCGTTCCTTGGAATGGTTGAGGTCATTTGTTAATTGATATGTGAGTCCATGGGGGGGCAGTATATAAATACAGAAACTGGGCGGCCTTGTAGTATAATGGGTGAGGAGCTGGTCTTGTAACCTAAAGGTCACAGGTTCAATTTCCAGGTAGGAATGTGTGTGAGGGCGGGGTCAGGCGTTGGCGGGGTGTGTGAGCAGACACTCCTTCTGGGGCGCAGATCCCTGCTCCTTTCCGTCAATCAGCATGAGTGGCGCCCTCCTGTGGTGCTGGATGAGATCACTCAGCCCCAAGTAGCTCTGCAGGACAGTAGGAGACGGATCAGCAGCTACACTGGGCGCTAACACTGAGCAGATCAGCAGCTACACTGAGTGCTAACACTGAACAGGTTAGCAGGTAGCACTGAGCACTAACACTGAATAGATCAGCAGCTAGCACTGAGCGCTAACACTGAGCAGATCAGCAGCTAACAAAGAACGCTAACAATGAGCACTAACACTGAGCAGATCAGCAGCTACACTGAGTGCTAACACTGAACAGATCAGCAGCTAGCACTGAGCACTAACACTGAGCTGATCAGCAGCTACACCGAGCAGCTCAGTTATGACCCGCAGGTAGAGCACTTGTACATGTTATTACTAATTATGCTGTAGTGCAGACGTAGAGTTCCTGGGGAGGATTAATGGTTGTCATGGTGAGAACATGGTTCCCAGTGATGGTCATGGCTGTAGCTGAACGCTGTGTGTGGGTGTGACATGGATTTGGTTGTGGTTGTCATGGTGAGGACATGGCTGTGGTGGTCATGGTGACAGTAGGGAGCTGTGGTACCTTGTTGCCTCTGGTGCCCAGTGCGTAGGTGCGCTGGTGGCTATGGTAACGGATCTGGATGTTGTAGACTTTGCCCTGGTACAGCACCATGAGTGTGTAGGGCTGTGAGCTGGAGCACTGCGAGCTGTCCCTGATCAGGAAGGTCCCGTCCTGAAACACACACACATTAACAGCATGGTGTGTGTGTGTGTGTGTGTGTGTGAGAGCATGTGTGTGTGTGTGTGTGTGTGTGTGTGTGTGTGTGTGTGGGTGTGGAGCATGTGTGTGGTGTGTGTGTGGTGTGTGAGAGCAGGTGTGTTGTGTGTGTGTGTGTGCGTGCGTGTGTGAGAGCGTGTGTGTGTGTGTGAGAGCATGTGTGTGTGTGTGTGTGTGTGTGTGTGTGTGTGAGAGCATGTGTGTGTGTGTGAGAGCAGGTGTGTGTGTGTGTGTGAGAGCAGGTGGTGTGTGTGTGAGAGCAGGTGTGTCTGTGTGTGTGAGAGCAGGTGTGTGTTCAGCCGTGTTCAGCAGTTGTCTACGATCATGAAAATGCACTTTTGTACGTCGCTTTGGATAAAAGCGTCTGCCAAATTAATGTAATGTAATGTGTGTGTGTGTGTGTGTGAGAGAGCATGTGTGTGTGTGTAAAACGTGTGTGATTCATCATATTGACAGGCTGTGTGTGTGTAAAATGTGTGTGTGATGTGTCGTATTGACAGGCCGTGTGTGAAGAAGCCGTTCTGTGAGTTGATTGGTGGAGAAGCCTCACCTGTCCCACCTGTCTGAGATAATGCTCCGCCTGCTCGCGAGTCACCTGACCCATGTACCACCTGGGGTCTGGGTCCTGGCAGCGAGACAGACGGACAGACAGACAGACAGAATTACAGTCCTGCGTCCACTTTCACCAGTTTAATCAGAGCTCAGAAAGCAAGTATTATTCATGTTTCTAATCTCATCTGTGTCATTATTGTAATGGATCCATGTTATTCCTTGTTTGTTATGGACTGCTGAATGTCACCCTGTGGAACACATTCACTATTAAAGTATTTAGAGATGGAAGCTTGTTATGACACTTGGAGCCCACAAAAGGGGATGAGAAATGTCTTCTTTGGAACTCTAGTGCCCTCTTGTGGCAAAAAACAAAACAAAACAAAAGCAAGGCCTAGATGGCTTTGATTAGTTGTGTGAGTGTGTGTGTGTGTATATGTATTGTGTATATGAGGGTGTGTGTACCTGCTCGCTCTCAAACTGCTGTATTGTTGGTGGTGCTGGGGGTTGAGGCGCTGCTGTGGAACATCTGTCTGACCTGGAACTGGAGCTGAACTGAGCAGGAACATCTGTGTGGAGAGAGAGTCACAGTCTTGAGTCTGAATCAGTGCAGGAGTGGAGTCACATTTTAATCCCAGCAGCCATTAAAGTGTGGTGGACCAAAATATATTAATTGTTCAATAAATGAATCCAGCAAAATAACAAAATGTATTACATAAAAAATTAACTTGTGGGTAGAATACCACTTCCTTAAAATATAACTGGCAGTTACATCTGGCAGTTATTTCTTTATTCACTGCTTTCAGCTGTTTGTTTTAAATGACCAGGTTTGGTCCTCTACTACAGTACACAACCTACTGAGTGTGTTCTTGATGTGCTTACCTCTTTGCTGTTTGCCTTTTGCAACACCAGGGGGCAGGCTGGAGGGACAGAATAAAGACGTGTTGTGCAGGGGTTAGTGTAGTCTTTGTGAATCTGCACCCAGCTCTGTAGTGCATACAAAAGCGCACCTGCTGTGGGGTCCTCCCAGTCCTGCATGCTTTGGCCGACAGGGCGGGTTCCTGGAGTTTAGTAGAACGCCCCCTCCTGGATGTTACGGGTATGGGTAGAATGCAAGTGGTGAGATCACTGCACTGCTCCTCAGAGAGCAGTAACTGCTCTGGTCCTCACTGCACAGAATATCCTTCTGTTTCACCATCATTCACACACACATCCCTGGAGCTATCTTTTCTCAATGAATTACTTTTTTCAGACATGGTTCTGGTGATGGATGTGCAAGCACAGTAAAGGGACATATGCACAAAATCAGTAACTAAACCACACATTAATTCTTTCCCCATATTTAGCATTTTGTCCCTGGACACTGTGACACAGGCTAAGCACAGATTGGCCGTGCAGTGAACAGTAGAGGGAGAGAGGGATGACCATTAATACGATAGGGCACAAATTTATAACGCCTTGGGGACGAGCTAACCAACATTAGCCTGTGTGGAAATGCAACATGTATGAAATATGCTGCAGGACAGCAGAACTGCATGGTGCTCTGCAGGACGTAGTGAGTGTGAAAGGCTTCCTCTGCATCCAGCACAGGTGGGCAGGTGAGAGTCGTACCTGGGGAAGAGATCTTCAGACAGGAGGGTTTCGTACTGCGGTCCACCCGGGGAGGAGTAAGGCTGTGGGGGTCTTGAGGAGAGGGAGAAATAAGCAGTGTTCACACTTAACACAAACCAGACCCTCGTCTGTCAGTAACACGCACGCTTAGCAGCGTGTAGAATGAGCATCATGTCAGTAACACGCACCCTTAGCAGCGTGTAGAATGAGCATCATGTCAGTAACACGCACCCTTAGCAGCGTGTAGAATGAGCATCATGTCAGTGACACGCACCCTTAGCAGCGTGTAGAATGAGCATCATGTCAGTAACACGCACGCTTAGCAGCGTGTAGAATGAGCATCATGTCAGTAACACGCACCCTTAGCAGCGTGTAGAATGAGCATCATGTCAGTAACACGCACCCTTAGCAGCGTGTAGAATGAGCATCATGTCAGTAACACGCACGCTTAGCAGCGTGTAGAATGAGCATCATGTCAGTAACACGTACGTTTAGCAGAAGTGCTGAGGGACCTCTGTTGGAGCTGCTCATCTCCACAAGAGGAGGGCTGCACCTGCATAGAGAGAAGGATGGAGTGATAACCGGCCAGGGAAGAGAGAGAGAGAAAGGAGGGGCAGGCTAAGTTAGCAGAGAAGAGTGTTGTGGAAAAGCGGGATTGAAGGGTGGTGCTAATAGAAAATTGAAATGAAAACGGTGGAGTGAAAAGAAGAGAGGATGAGGGCGCAGAGAGAGAGAATAAGGAGGAGAGAGGGCTCACGCTGTGGCTGCTGCAGGGAAGAGAGGATGAGGGCAGAGAGAAAGAATAAGGAGGAGAGAGGGCTCACGCTGTGGCTGCTGCAGGGACGGAGGTGTTTGGGTCCGTCTCGGGGCCGGCGGCCCTGGGGCAGGGTAAAGCCTTCTGAACCCACTGATGAGTCACCATGACTAAGGATAGCATCTACACACACGCACACGCACGTACACACACACACGCACACGTACACACGCACACCAACACACACGTACACACACACACGTACACCAACACACGCACACCAACACACACGCACACGTACACACACGCACACACACGTACACACACACACGTACACCAACGCACACACGTACGCACACGTACACACACGCACACACACGCACACCAACACACGCACACGTACACACACGCACACCAACACACACACACACGTACACGTACGCACACACACACGCACACACGTACACACACGCACACGTACACACACACACACGTACACACACGCACACCAACACACGTACACGTACACACGCACACACACGTGCACACACGTACACACGCACACACGTACACGTACACACACGTACGCACACGTACACGCACACACGCACACCAACACACACGCACACGTACACACACGCACACCAACACCCACACACGCACACGTACACACACGCACACCAACACACACACACACACACACGCACACCAACACACACGCACGCACACATACGCACGCGCACATGTACACACACATGCACACACACACGCACACATGCACAAATACAAGAACATAAGGGCATTCCATCACAGAGAATATGAATCTCACCCAATGTAAACCCTATCAGACGGTACCTGTGTAAGCCCTATCAGACAGTACCTGTGTAAGCCCTATCAGACAGTACCTGTGTAAGCCCTATCAGACAGTACCTGTGTAAGCCCTATCAGACAGTGCCTGTGTAAACCCTATCAGACGGTACCTGTGTAAGCCCTATCAGACAGTACCTGTGTAAGCCCTATCAGACAGGTACTGTGTAAGCCCTATCAGACGGTACCTGTAAGCCCTATCAGACGGTACCTGTGTAAGCCCTATCAGACAGTACCTGTGTAAGCCCTATCAGACGGTACCTGTGTAAGCCCTATCAGACAGTACCTGTGTAAGCCCTATCAGACAGTACCTGTGTAAGCCCTATCAGACGGTACCTGTGTAAGCCCTATCAGACGGTACCTGTGTAAGCCCTATCAGACGGTACCTGTGTAAGCCCTATCAGACGGTACCTGTGTAAGCCCTATCAGACGGTACCTGTGTAAGCCCTATCAGACAGTACCTGTGTAAGCCCTATCAGACGGTACCTGTGTAAGCCCTATCAGACAGTACCTGTGTAAGCCCTATCAGACGGTACCTGTGTAAGCCCTATCAGACAGTACCTGTGTAAGCCCTATCAGACAGTACCTGTGTAAGCCCTATCAGACAGTACCTGTGTAAGCCCTATCAGACGGTACCTGTGTAGCCCTATCAGACGGTACCTGTGTAAGCCCTATCAGACGGTACCTGTGTAAGCCCTATCAGACGGTACCTGTGTAAGCCCTATCAGACAGTACCTGTGTAAGCCCTATCAGACAGTACCTGTGTAAGCCCTATCAGACAGTACCTGTGTAAGCCCTATCAGACGGTACCTGTGTAAGCCCTATCAGACGGTACCTGTGTAAGCCCTATCAGACAGTACCTGTGTAAACCCTATCAGACGGTACCTGTGTAAGCCCTATCAGACGGTACCTGTGTAAGCCCTATCAGACGGTACCTGTGTAAGCCCTATCAGACGGTACCTGTGTAAGCCCTATCAGACGGTACCTGTGTAAGCCCTATCAGACGGTACCTGTGTAAGCCCTATCAGACAGTACCTGTGTAAGCCCTATCAGACGGTACCTGTGTAAGCCCTATCAGACGGTACCTGTGTAAGCCCTATCAGACGGTACCTGTGTAAGCCCTATCAGACGGTACCTGTGTAAGCCCTATCAGACGGTACCTGTGTAAGCCCTATCAGACGGTACCTATGTAGTCGCCATCGTCCAGAGGCTTGGCGGGAAAGCACCAGCGGGGCGGGTTGGAGGCCTCGGGGGGCGGGGCTTCGTAGGTGTTTTCGTCGTCCTCTTGTTCTCTAGGCTTGTCCTCTGTAGGGAACACGTAGTCCTCGTCACTGTCTCTGTCCTCGCGTTTGAGCGGACTTTTGTAGTTGCTCTCGTTCTGATTCTGAGCAGAGGAGGAGAGAGGAGAAGGAAGAAGGAGGGAGGAAGAGAGAGGAAGAGAGAGAAGAGACGCGACCACCATCTAGAGGCTCATTAACCAGCCGTTTGATCATGGAGGTAGAGGTATTAAACAACTGCTTTTAGCTATCCATGACTTAGGTGTCCCACAATAGGTATAAGAGCTATACCCACACATTTCAGCCTATCCACACATTTCAGAGCTATCCCGCACATTAGCATACCACACATTCAGAGCTACACCACACATTAAAGCTACACCACACATTCAGGCTATACCACACATTCAGACTATCCTCACCCACACATTTAGAGCTATACCACACATTTAGCTATACCACACATTCAGAGCTATCCCGCACATTCAGCCATACCACACATTCAGAGCTATACCACACATTCAGCTATACCACACATTCAGAGCTATCCCACTCATTCAGACCTATCCCACACATTTAGAGCTATACCACACATTCAGCTATACCACACATTCAGAGCTGTACCACACATTCAGCTATACCACACATTCAGAGCTATACCACACATTCAGCTATACCACACATTCAGAGCTGTACCACACATTCAGCTATACCACACATTCAGAGCTATCTCACTCATTCAGACCTATCCCACACATTCAGACCTATACCACACATTTTGAGCAGTACCAGAGCCCATCTAAAATTGTGTTTCCACAATTTGTAACTGTAGCAAGTTGACGGGTGTGAAAACGCAGCTGTGTAGCTGCACCGGGGAGAGCTCCTGATACAGGCTCAGCCGTGTAGCTCCACCGGGGAGAGCTCCTGATACAGGCTCAGCCGCGCAGCTCCACCGGGGAGAGCTCCTGATACGGGCTCAGCCGTGCAGCTCCACCGGGGAGAGCTCCTGATACGGGCTCAGCCGTGCAGCTCCACCGGGGAGAGCTCCTGATACGGGCTCAGCCGTGCAGCTCCACCGGGGAGAGCTCCTGATACGGGCTCAGCCGTGCAGCTCCACCGGGGAGAGCTCCTGATACGGGCTCAGCCGTGCAGCTCCACCGGGGAGAGCTCCTGATACGGGCTCAGCCGTGCAGCTCCACCGGGGAGAGCTCCTGATACAGGCTCAGGGGTCCTGCTGCCGACAAGAGGAGGAAGGGAACAGGCAGGAGGAGAAGCTGACCCACACTCACCCTCCTCGGGTCAGCCAGGCGACAGGCGCTCCAGCTCAGCACCCCAGGCCTGCCCGGCACGCCGTCTGAGCTCATCCTGCTCCAGACGGGCTCTTCACAGCGAGAGGCGACGGGTAACCGCTCGAGCAGAGCTCAGCCGCTCACGCGTGATAAAGACGCTTCCGGGACGGGCCGATCCGCGCGGGGGAATGGGGCTCTTTCTCCGCTGCGGAGCGTCTCAGAGAAGCCCAGTGCAGCTCCACCTGCAGCCAGTCTGAAGCAGGAGGCAGCGGTTATGAAAGCCAGCCTCAGTCTACTGTGAGTTCAGACAGAGAGGGGAAACCAACTCACTTAAGCGCATCTCACAACTCCAGCAGAACTAATGCCACATCACAGTCAGCAACTTCTGAGAAATAGAAAGTCTTCTCACTTCCCCTGTTACTTCCTGTCAAAGATATAATTTACAAAATGGGAGGTGATCCTTCTGCAGTGTAATAAACATTGAAAGGCACAAAAAATGCGCAGAATTTGCATTGACCCAGATAATGAATGCGTGTTTGAACATGTACCACTGAAGTGTGATGGTGTAAGTGTGAATCTTGTGAAAGAGAGGGTGGCATTCAGCCCTTAAATGGTCAGAACTGTGTCAGAACTGCTTCTTGGGAAGTGTCGCACTTAACCTTCATTTCAGTGTGCTGCAGGACAGAGCCAAAAACGAAATAAATTACATCACTGTCCAAATACTTACAGGCTGCACAGTACACACATACATATATAACACAAACTTTATTGCAGTGTTAGTCACAATATTCATAAGATGCCATGTTCACCAAAGATATTTTACAGTAATCTATCACTTCACAAAATTCACAAAGAATATCAGAATAGGATGGCATGCATATGTTCTCAAAGGCAAATACTATGGCTTTTTGGTTCAGAAGACCTGTAAGAAAGCAATCAATAGGCCTTGTTTTGTTACTGTTGTTACCTCTAGGACTTCTACCAGTAATAACAATAATAATAATATAAAACTTAATTTGTTTTAGTACACGTCCCCATTTCAAACGCAACATGCAATGCACTGTAATAAACGGTAGGCGTCACTGCATTGACGGACGGACCCTTTAAAACCGCGTTTTCACGCTCTGTTTGCTGCGTCGGCTTAGCTCAGAGGTTACTTCTGTCAAACTATCAGTTTAACTCTACCCTCTCTGGGGGTTCGAACCTCGTGCGCTGTCCGGCGTTTTGCTCTTTGTTTTTATACGCGAAATGGAATATTGTAGCGTTGCTGAGATTTTTACTTTTTACACTATTTTCACTGGTGGCGTTGTTGTTCTATTTGTAAGTGTAAAGCGAAATATTATAGGTGCTGATTTGTGGAGAGAGTACCTCTTCCTTAAAATATAACGCGCAATGCAGTCTAACAAACTGCAGGAGTCGCTACACCGAACTTCCCTTTAAAAGCTAATTTCACGCAGTGGTTTGTGCGCCGGTTTAGCTCAGTGGTTACTTCCGTGATAAAACTGTTGTTTGCTCAACCACCTTCTCCGGAGGGTTCGAACCACGGGCGCTGTCCGGCGTTTTGCTCTTTGTTTTTATACGCGAAATGGAATATTGTAGCGTTGCTGAGATTTTTACTTTTTACAGTATTTTCACTGGTGGCGTTGTTATTCTATTTGTAAGTGTAAAGCGAAATATTATAGGTGCTGATAGGTGGAGAGAGTACCTCTTCCTTAAAATATAACGCGCAATGCAGTCTAACAAACTGCAGGAGTCGCTACACCGAACTTCCTTTTAAAAGCTAATTTCACGCAGTGGTTTGTGCGCCGGTTTAGCTCAGTGGTTACTTCCGTGACAAAACATTCGTTTGGCCACCACCTTCTCCGGAGGGTTCGAACCACGGGCGCTGTCCGGCGTTTTGCTCTTTGTTTTTATACGCGAAATGGAATATTGTAGCGTTGCTGAGATTTTTACTTTTTACAGTATTTTCACTGGTGGCGTTGTTATTCTATTTGTAAGTGTAAAGCGAAATATTATAGGTGCTGATAGGTGGAGAGAGTACCTCTTCCTTAAAATATAACGCGCAATGCAGTCTAACAAACTGCAGGAGTCGCTACACCGAACTTCCTTTTAAAAGCTAATTTCACGCAGTGGTTTGTGCGCCGGTTTAGCTCAGTGGTTACTTCCGTGACAAAACATTCGTTTGGCCACCACCTTCTCCGGAGGGTTGAACCACGGGCGCTGTCCGGCGTTTTGCTCTTCGTTTTTATACGCGAAATGGAATATTGTAGTTTTGCTTGGATTTTAACTTTTTACAATGTTTACAATGGTGTCGAGACAGGCGAACTCCCCAGTATTGATCGCGTTTTGATTAATGATTACGTATCATAAATTGATTAGTAATGTTATAATAAATATCATCACGTGAAAAAATAGATTTTGAAAATATTTTCATATAGTTTTGCCAAACGCATTTTGTAATAAACAGGTAGCAATATGTAATAAAAATGTACCGTTTGCTGGAAAATGAGCCCAGATATTGCTGCCATATTCTCATTTAACTCTGTAGAATAGGATCTTTAAAAATGAATTCCAGCTGTTCTATGTGAGTGTGTGAGTGCGTGTGTGTACAGGGGTAAACAGTATGCACTCTGCATTGAGCTGGGGTTGCAGTGAGCAGTGGTATACACACTGCAGTGTGTTTGGGTTACAGTTAGTAGTGGTATACACGCTGCAGTGTGTTTGGGTTGCAGTGTGCAGTGGTGTACACACTGCAGTGTGTTTGGGTTGCAGTGAGCAGTGGTGTACACACTGCAGTGTGTTTGGGTTGCAGTGAGCAGTGGTATACACACTGCAGTGTGTTTGGGTTGCAGTGTGCGGTGGTGTACACACTGCAGTGTGTTTGGGTTGCAGTGTGTGGTGGTGTACACACTGCAGTGTGTTTGGGTTGCAGTGTGCGGTGGTGTACACACTGCAGTGTGTTTGGGTTGCAGTGTGTGGTGGTGTACACACTGCAGTGTGTTTGGGTTGCAGTGTACAGCGTGCATACTGTACATACAGTGTGTATACTGTATACCACTGCTCACTGTAACCCCAACACACGCTGCTTGTTGTCACTCAAGCTCTGAAGTGTGTTTTAAGGGGCGTCTCAGTGCCCCAGATGACAGTAGCAGTGAGAAAGCAGTGGGCCCTCTGGGAATGAAGTGTGGAAACAGAGCGGGGGGGGGGGGAATGAAGGGGGATAGCGCCCCCTGTGGGTGAGGAAGCCGTGCTGATCCCCGCTGTGCACTGCCTGCAGTAGCAGGTCTATGCCCACAGGGGGGCGCCATAGAGCAGGATCGCAGGCCTGCTGCTGGGCCAGGCAATTAGCACCGATGCGTAAGGACCTGGGGGTGCTCATCACTCACCCCGTCCAGCGACACGCCCCCAGGGGGGGCTGTAAATGAGCTGCCCCCCCTGCGGGCGGGAACCCCAATCCTGCTGAGACAGGCGTGGCCTCAAAGCCCACCTGTCTGGGGACAGGACACAGAACACTGAACACAGGACACTGAACACTGAACACTGAATACAGGACATAGAACACTGAACACTGAACACAGGACATAGAACACTGAACACAGGACAGGACCCTGAACACAGGACATAGAACACTGAACACAGGACACAGGACACTGAACACAGGACAGGACACTGAACACAGGACAGGACACTGAACACAGAACACAGGACACTGAACACAGAACACTGAACACAGAACACTGAACACAGAACACAGGACACTGAACACAGAACACTGAACACTGAACACAGAACACAGAACACAGAACACTGAACACAGAACACTGAACACTGAACACAGAACACAGAACACAGAACACTGAACACAGAACACTGAACACAGAACACAGGACACTGAACACAGGACACAGGACACTGAACACAGGACACTGAACACAGAACAGGCAAATTGAAGTCCTTCTTTATCACAAGCGTCTTTCTGCCACAATGTAACAATTATTTCGTAAGACACAACATCCTATTTCACAATTTCACAGCACCATCAAACAGACTCTCTAAAGCAGTGAGGCCTGCAAAAAAAGCTATATCACACAGTGTGGGGCTTGCTTCTGGATAGAAAAATGGTGGGGTGATGTATTAGATGTGGATGCGGGCTGGATGTGCTCAGTGGGGTGATGTATTAGATGTGTGAGGGCACTGCTGTGGATGTGTGCTGGATGTGCTCGGTGGGGTGATGTATTAGATGTGCGTTCCTCGTCTTCCTCGCGTGGGAAGCAGGGACTGGAAACGTAAAGGAAACAGACTTTCAGCCGCTCTAAGAGAAACAGGCTCACCTCCAGAGCCCCCGCCTGAAAGAGACGACCTGGAGGCTTTCATGCCTATTACAGTGAGCGGAGCGGCATCCATATGAAAGAGCGCGGGGGGGGGGCACGTGCCCGGGAGGCCCCCTCAGGCCGGGGGCGGGGCAGCGTACTGCGGTGTGAGCGAGCGGCCGATCGAACCCCTGCTTTCACCAGCGCCCAGCTGGGAAGCCTGGGAAACAGGAGGACCCCAAATCCGCCGTACTGTTCCCCCCTGTGCAGCACTGCTGGAGGACACACATTTCCCCATATTGCTAATTTATTGGTATGAAAAAAGATGCACATAAATACAATGTATTGCAGTATGTTTTGTTTCCGTGAGGGAATCCAGGCTGTTGAATCTGTCATAAATGCCTTCCTTCCACTGATGTCGATCACCTGTGTGACCTTAGCCCCCTACTGCAGCCCTGAGGTCACCATAGGCCCTTACAGCGGACCCTGGGGCAGGTAGTGCTGCTGGCTTTCCTTTATATCTGATAGATCACAGATTCATGTTCCTGATTGGACAGAGATGTAACTCACCTGCTGTGCTGTCCCAGGTCTAAACCAGCTCTTGTTAGAGGGGAAGAATGAAAACCAGCCTCACTACTGCTCTCCATGGTCAACTTTCACTGTCCCAGCCTCTACCCACTCTACATCTGGGCTTCAAATGAGCATTTCATATAAATTATTTTCACTGCTTTCCTTGGCTGAATGAATTGAATGTTGCATAGCTCCATTTAGGCAAACTTGTTTTATTCGTGTTGTGGATGCGAGCGGGAAAAGGCTAACAGTGAGACAGGAAATAATGTTCTCCATGATATGATCAACAGACCCGACGGGGGGACGGGCCCAAAACGGAGGCCCAAAGCGGGGCCTAAGGGAGCTTCCGTCGCACGGGGGGGGTGGGGGGGTGGCTGACAGATTTATGACTGGCTGAGTGGGGGCTCTGCGTATGCGTGGGAGGGGCCAGTTCAGTGGGGAAGCTGTCACCACAAAGATAGATTCTAATGGGAAATCTCCCTCTGTTCCCTGATTGGCTGAGGCCCTTTTGTGATGACGGCTTTCATTCAGGGGCTTTGTATGCTCTGCTAGTTCTGACAGAGAGAAAACATGGAAACAGGAAATGATTTCACACGCACACACACAGACACACAGACAGACACACACACGCACACACACAGACACACAGACAGACACACACACGCACACACACAGACACAGACACACACGCACACACACACAGACTTACAGAGAGAAAGAAAGGGGGTGAGAGAGGAAGTTAGTTACTTATTCAGTTATTAGCATCCTTGATAAACATGCTCTAGAAATTAAGTACCATCATTATGAGGAAATATTGTAATTTTAACTCATGAAAATTATATTCAATGGAAGCAACTAAAGTAACACATTCTTTCAAATTACACACACATTTCTAAAAAATAATGCTTAGTACTGAGTGCAGTGTCCCCTGGCTAAGAGACCGTTGCCTGTAATGTGTGATCCTCCACGGAGAACCTTTCACAGGCATTTAGCAGATGCTTTTATCTAGAGTGACTTTTGCAGCGACACAACTTTTACGTAGCATTTACATTGTATCCAGTTATACAGCAGGAGGTACACTGAAGCAATGCAGGTTAAGCACTACAACGGCGGTGTCCTACCAGCGACACCAGTCCAGATTCTGGAATGTTCTGGTCGCTCTCGGTCCGCCCCTTCCTCCCGCACCGTTCTGAGGAGCCTGGCTAGTGTGACAGCCATGTTTTAGTCCTCAGGTTATGGCTCTATACCGCTCCGTAACTGTGGTACCTGGGTTCTTCTTTGCCTTTGTCATCGTTTTCCTCACTGGTTGGGGAGACAGCATGGACTTGCGTCCTCTTTCTGACAAGTTTTATACTCTTCCATGCCTTTGAAACCTTTTGCTCATTGGCCTAAGAGTGTTTACTGGTACGCTTAATCATTTTCATATGCATGAAAAATCCCAAATCAAAGTACACACAAGGTTATGCAGTGCAGTCTGTAAGCATTTGGAAGGTTATACAGTGCAGTCTGTAAGCATTTGGAAGGTTATGCAGTGCAGTCTGTAAGCATTTGGAAGGTTATACAGTGCAGTCTGTGAGCATTTGGACACTGACACAATTTTTGCTGTGCTCCAGCACCTTGGATATCCATGAAAAATTTTAGTAATAAAATCAGAAATTCATGTGCTGATTTGTATTTCAAGTCTATATTTACTTGTAAATACAGCCAATATGCAACGAGTGCTTTGATTTATTGTCATGCAGTTGAGTTGACTTGTCTAAGTGCGACTGTCCACGCTAGCGCAGTGGTTTAGGGGATTAACATGTCAAACACCAAAAAAACATGAGCTACGTACGTTTCCTTTCACGCTCGAACCTTTGTGTCTTTTGAATACTTAAACATTCTATCAACACCAACCGTACTTCAAAGCGCGTCTAAATCAACGCTGCTACACGCCCAAGGGCGAGGTGCAAGATGTCACGCGTTAATCCCTCCATGTATCCATTTATTTATAGCAGTTTGCGCCTTGTCTTCTCGGCCAGTCACTGCATAAAGTTGTGCGACAGTCTGTAAAATTACAGTTAAACGCCCGGTGCTGAATCGCCGTGAGCCTTCTCTCCCCGTGACTATTATATTAATATTAATATTTATTTTGCGAAGAGGTTCCTCTTAATTTGCGGTGACCCCAGTATACTCTTGTTCTTATTATAAAGCATCCTAATTCATAACGTTTATAGTTCATATTTCATAACGTGAAATATAATAAAATGAGTTCAACGATAATAAAATGAATAGTCTAGTATTTATGGGTGATCCTAGAATGAAAAACGACAGCATTGCTTAATTAGATTTATTCAAATTAATGACATACACATAAATAGATAATCTGACGTCTGTACACAGATGACAGACAGGTAAAAGTGCAGAGACAGGATTCGACATCATCAAAATCAGCTGAAATACTTTCGTTACAATGCAACGACTTTGACAAGTTCAGTATTAAAATAGTTGCTATTCAGTGGCATGACATAAAATCTAACCTAGTATAAAACAATTCAACCACTATCACAGCCATTGGAGTGAACTTAAACGAGTTAAACTTTAAATCATTTATGTCCGCGCGCTTTCCTTCTGTGTTTCCCCTGCCCGCCGTCTCTCCGCGCGCACACGTGCTTGACGGTGACCTGGGAGCAGTTCTCGCACTTGACCGTGCAGCACCAGTGGAACTTGCAGTTGCAGCTGCTCACGGTCTCCGTTCGCCTCTCCTCTACGCGCAGGCCGCAGTCATGGCAGAGCCTGCGGCAGCTGCGCTTCTCCCACTGGGACAGCCCGTCCCCGGTCTGCAGGCACTGCCGCCCTTCCGTGCCCAGCAGTCCCAGGCTCACGTTCCTCCTGCAGTAATCCGGGGAGTCCTCCAGATAGATCAGTTCTGACTCATCGATGGTGCCGAACGCATCCGCGATCGCCCCTCGGCTGTCGGCGCTGTTCCCGGCGCGCATCCGCCTCTTATCCATCTCCAGCTTCTGCGCCTGGTCATGCTTCACCTTCAGGTAATTTCCGATTTCCCGGAAATCGGAGAGCTGCAGCCAGCACGTCTGGATCGTGCAACTCTCGGACATGCCGTGGCACCTGCAAATTCGCTTCATAGTCGCTTTCACAGCCTGTAAAGAAAGAATACAGTTAAAATAATGACAGCCACTCTGCTTAATTATTTCTTGCAGTCTTTTAGGCATGTGTGTCAAAGGAAAGTAAAATAAAAGTCAGTCACCTTTCTACCGGCCTCGTTGTTGTGCAAGTTGACAGCAGCTCGTGAGTCCTGCCCAGTCTCCAGCGCATCCACGTAGCTCTTAGAAATTTTCTCCCCGAATTCCACGTTGTCGCTGCATCCACCCCACAACCACCCACGACCGCCTGCAACAGAGACACGAGAAACGGGTCAGGATGTGTCCACTCAACACACGTCAGGAACTGAACTATCATTTCACAAGCCCATCTCCAATGCGCCAACAAGTATACTTGAGGGATAGATATTGTCAACTGTGGATGTTATCACCAGTTTGACCAAGACCACCATAAAACCTGTAAATACCTGTCCTAGATTCACCCTTACCAATTTTTCCGTTTTTTGATTGGTCACAGCCACAGCTGTCCAAGGCACCGAGGCTGCAGTTTCTGGTCAGAGAGTACATCACCCCAGCGGCGCTGATCGCGTGGACGAAGGATGTTTCTCTTGTGGCTGCAAAAGGAAAGGCACAGTTGAACATGAAGATTTCAAACTATTTAAACAAACTGAATCTGACGACGCCGACGTTTGAAAGTTCGTATGTAGAAGTATAGGCAATCTTACCGCGTCGTAGTCCTTTATGAGTGGACAATGGCAGGGCGGTCTCTGGGCAGTTCCACCTGTCCCACGCGAACTGGTGCTTGCACTCGTCGATGCCGTTTTGTGCTCCCGCGTGCACGCTACTGGCATAAGTAAGATATGCCTGGAGGAAAAGGGAAAACGGTTTGGTTTAGATTAAAAAATTAAAAAAAAAATAAATAAAAAAAAAATCGCGAAATGTTGTGCAGTTTCGAGTTAAAACTTAAATGAGCATCTTAGCCAAACGATTCAATAGATATTGTGTAGATAGTAAATAGTAAATAATTAAATCATATTCAGACCACATAATAAACATCGGTAGGGATAATATAAGGTTAAAATGTACGTTTTACCTTTGGTCCGGTCATGAGAAAATTGTTCAATGACCTGAAAGGAAGAGAGAGAAAGAAGAGCACAGTACGTTTTAATAAAGTACAATTATGTTTTTGCAATTATATATTTTTTCTATTTTTTTTATTTATTTTTCTTATTGCAAATTGCTGCTTGTGCATATTTTCTTTTGTAAATTTACCTGATAGTTAACTGCCAAGGGACCACAGATGGAATTTAGCAATCAAACTAATTCTGGGGCAGTTACTAACTGTGCATTGTCCCTTTCAAATAAATAAATAAATAAATTCAATAATTTAAGCCAGTTCCTAACCCACCGCATAGATAAGCAAACACGTATTATTCTTACCATGTGTGTCCGAGAAGAACGGCATGATAACTGCAAAATGCAAAGAGCCAAAGAAACGAACAGAAACGCATTGTAGATCTTCCTCCGTATTCTACGAACCCACAATTTGGGAACTGACGTGAAGCTCAAACTTTCGCCAAATTTATATGATCGTTATTTGGAGTGACTGAGTATCTTGCCTTTTGTTTCGAGGATTCGTGGGAGATCATTGGATAACATCAGCGAGAAAAGTCAAGGAAACGCCTACGGTGAACTTCAAAGGGTAGCAGTACGCAGTTTGTGTTCTATCAACAGGAGACACAAACCGATGGCCCAGATTAATTAGTTTAATTCGGATTTCCTGTTGAGAAGCTACAGCAAAATAATACACTAATAAATCAATGAGACTGACTTGTATTTAAGGAAACATGACAAATAAAGATAACCTATTCCAGAATGATTTTCATTTCTTAGCATTTAATCTGGAGTTCACATTACAAAAATATATGTGACCGTCGCATTTAAACTGATATCTCATGACTTATATATACTAGCTGTTCACTACATAAAACCAAAAACATTCACAAGATGCCTTTTTATAAATTATATTTTACAGTCCATCGAAGAGTGAACGTGAGCATGCAGGAAGTTTGTGCATGGTCGTGCTCGTGCAGATAAAAGTAAAAAACGCATTCATATACATTACAAAGAATAATCGTTCGTGTTACTGATAGTCCAAAAGTGCATAACATTGGGAGTGAATAAAGAACAATAAAACATTCAGTAGACTGTGAAAATACATATTTGACTTAATGTTATGAGCAGAGGCATGGTGGCATATTTAAATGGTAAACCCAGAGTCTATAGGAATCCATGGTTCCAGCATCCTGGAGTGCGTTTGTGAAAACGCCATGAAAACATTTTTTCAAATGTTGGCAACGTACATGATTTATTGTCTGCTGTCTCGAGCGTTTGGGAACATCAGCCGTCGTGCACGCGGTTTCGTCTCCGCGTGCTGTTTGCAGGCCTGCGGCTCCTGTCCCTGCGAGCGCAAAAATGCTTCGTCACTACCTGGGTGCATTTTTCGCATTTGACCGTGCAACACCAGTGGAATTTGCAGTTGCAGCTGCTGACGGTTTCGGTTCGCCTCTCCTCCACTTTCAGGCCGCAGTCGTGGCACAGCCTCCGACAGCTCCTCCTCTCCCACTGAGACAGGTTTTTCCCGCTTTGCAGACACTCCCTGCCCTCCGTGCCGTACAGACCCAGGCTCGCGTTCCTCCTGCAGTAATCCGGGGAGTCCTCCAGATAGATCAGCTCTGTCCGCGCGATGGTGCTGACCGCATCGCCCCTGCTATCCGCGCTGTTCCCGGCGCGCATCCTCCGCTTGTCAATCTCAAATTTCTGCGCCTGGTCGTGCTTCACCTTCAGGTAGTTGCCGACGTCCCTAAAATCGGAGAGCTGCAGCCAGCAGGTCTGGATGCTGCAGCTTCCAGACACCCCATGGCACTTGCAGGATCGCTTCATCGTGTCCCTAATCGCCTTCACATGGAAAAAAGGATAATAGCAACATGGTTAATGTCATTTCACAGCCGAAAAAAATATTTTCAGATGAAATTACACAACAATTTTCATAATTCATCCTGAGTTCAGAAACGATGCTGTAGATCAGTGCCATAAGATACGCGTTTCTGTCGAGTAAGGACATCAGTCTGGGCCGGGTTTTTAATTGAATAATTAACGGATATGGATACTGCACACTGGTACAGAACTCACCAGTCTCCCAGCCTCGTTGTTATGCAGGTTAACTGCGGCTCGTGAATCATGGCCTGTCTCCAGGGCATCCACAAACTCTTTGGAAACCTTTTCCCCAAATTCCACGTTATCGCTGCAGCCGCCCCAAATCCACCCCCTTCCACCTGCACGCAGAAATATATTTTAAAAAACTTGCAAAATATTACAATCTTGCGCGCAATTGCGCAATTCAAGTGTAGGCTATCGTTATTTCAATTTGATTTCATCTGAGTAAACAAAATGTTAAATCAAATTGATTGCATAAATCTAATAAAACAACATATCAAAATCTACTAAATAATAAAATTTGAATAATGGTGTTGTATGGTGTTGTATGGTATTCTCACCAGATTGTCCAACCTTCGTATCGTCGCAGCCGCAGTTATGGAAGTCCCCCAGGCTGCAATTCTTAGTGAGAGTGTACATCACCCCGGCTGCGCTTATGGCGTGGACAAAAGACGTTTCTCTGGTGGCTGAAATGCAAGAATGAAATTTATTTAGATGGACATGTTAATAATAATAATAAATAATAAATATCCTACATATCTAGACACGTTGCATGTGACTACGGCACCAACGCTGTGTATTCTATTTGGATATATACCATTACTGCAAAGGAACATACTGAAGAACATATTCGTGGTTAATTCTGTCGCACCAATACGTAATTCACTTTGTGTCTTCTTTAATTCAGAAACTGGATTAAAGTAGACAAAGTAAAATGTCCAGTATTCATTCAACTATTAATAGATAACATTAGCTCCCACATTCCAGAGTGGGGCCAAATGTTATTTATTCAGAGTTTAACGCCGCTAGAGGTGATATTAACACTGTGAGAGTTGAATTAACACCGGGTATTTTACTGTGCATGTTTAGGAACATTAATAAAACGCTCCTACCGCCTCGGAGTCCGTTATGGGTGGACAGCTGTAGGGGGGTCTCCGGACAATTCCACCTGTCCCATTCGAACTGCCGTTTGCACTCATGCATGCCGCTATGCGCGCCGGCCTGCACGCTGCTCGTGTATATGAGGTAGGCCTGGAGAAAATAAATCCATCTTTTAAATTTGCGTTACATTCACGCCACTGCACACGCACGTATTATGTACTCATCAGCTAATTAAATTATTTAATGTCGTATATTGCTACTTCCTCGTAATGCGCACATCTCTGCGTTCTCAATGTCATCATGCGCCAACATTAATAAAACGAGGCCGTTCGGGGAAATATCCTACCTTTGGTCCTGTCATCAGGAAGTTATTGACAGACCTAGAAATGGCACATGAATTGCATTTTGGTTACTTATTTTCATTAGGGACACATATATTCCAAACACAATCTTACAAAAAAAACACAAATATAAATATGAATGGTAATATTTTGGATTTTTTACGTCACTGCAACTTACCAAGCGGTTGTAGAGAGCATGTGATAGAACGTGGACGTAATTAAAGACGCAAAGAGTTGGCACGGGCCCATGGCAGCGACTTTGTCCGTTATCCCTGAGCCGGAGTCCGCGATACTGTGGAGAACAAACACGAAGCGACGGGGAGAAGCAGCCCAGAGGAGAAACTGCTAAGATGCTATTTATACCCTCATCTTCTGTGGGTGACCTTCTTTTTTTTACTTTTTACATTTTACTGTGAAACCGTAACCACTGGGTCATTGGTTGCTGTGTTCTATAGACGTAGGAAATACCAGCGTAAAACTGCACTTCAAAGCTTTGACACTGTTTTTTAAATGGTCCTCTTTCTTTCCCCGTTTTGCAGGTGTTGTTCAGTCTGGAGTTTTCCCACGTTGCCTAATGAATGACATATAGCCTTAACTGAATGTTGTTGTTGTTTAAAAAAAAAATAATTAGTATTGTTTTATTTTTTATAATAACAGATAGTTAATATGTACATTTAACACTGTTAAGGTTACATGGTAATTAGCTTCCAGCGTTAATATGGACAGCCATTTCTGGACGTTAATCCATTTGGTGGCTTTGTGAATGGCTCTAAGGTTTGGCTAATGAGTGTACACTTGGCGTTCTGTAAGGTGTGTAGTCGTTCAGATAGGTATTCTGCTGTGTGGATTGTGAAGCTTTGAGGATGTGTCATTAGGGAAAAGCAAGGTGTCCTGTAGTGAACATCATTTCCATTTGTACACCACGCTGATTGTTACTCTGTCAACACGATCTTTTCTTTGTAGATTCGACAGAGAGGAGAGGCAGGGGACGCGCGCTAGATGGAAACAATTAATCTCCTCCTCATCTCTGACTCCTGTTTACACTTGCAGCGTGGCCGCCACTCATACTGCCATACACATGCATTAAACTAGTGAGCAAGTGTGCGGAATCTCCAGCGTTTACTTGGATCAAGGCATTCCTGCGTGGAAGGCAATTTCGTTCTTGGGGAAATAACCCCGAATTCCCCGGGGGTTCATTCTGAAAACAAAAGCCATAAAGTCATTCTACACGGTTCGCTAAGAGTCATGCAAATAACATGTCACACATTGGCGACACCGGCGCTTCGTGAAAAAGAATAGCAGAAGATGTCCTGGGAAAGGATTCGGTGTGAAAATAGTCTGGAGCTCCTTAGGAGCAAATATCCAGTTGAAATATATGCATTCGCCTATGTGAATGCTATGTCTGCATTTTTTTAAAAATCCTTCACGAGTTTTTTAGATTAACTAAATATAGGCCTAATTGATTTCAATGCGATTGCGCGTCCTGAACATGACCACGAGACGGTTCTCCTTAATTCAATTATTAGATTAATATATACGCGACGAGGTGTAGAATAACATATTGCGCGTTCAATTTACTGTTTAGATAAGGGGATGCGTATTAACTCCGATCACTTTTACTTGTCTAGGCTTCTGTCTGGTGAAGTACAACAGGGCAGAACTTGTCACCAGGTGTTTGAGTCGCAGTTTGGGTGAGGATTTAATGAATGCAGATTGCTCTTAATTAAAGGAACGTTAGCAATTTCACGCTGGGCGTCTAAAGAGTTACAAAGACAGATGACGGATCAAGACATGAGCCGCTGATCCATTTTATCCGCAGTCCCATCAAAAATACAAGCCGTTGTGCAAAATGTCATTTAGGCTGTTGTATTTAAGCCCTCACGGTGTGTTACCTTTAGCGACTATTTATCAGTAAACTATCTTGCATAAGGAATGCAGTTGTAAATGCTGCAGTTGACGGAGACATTAACTGCTGAAACCAACGGATTACACATTCATGAAAGTCAAATTAAGCCGTGGTATGTTGAACCCCATAAACCACCCAGATCCCCTTTTTAAAAAAAAAATCATTTGATGTTTCCACAATGGAGGAGTACTTCAGCTGAACAGTGCTGCTCGCGCCGGGACAATGGCGGGGCGCGCAGGTGAGGATAATCCTTTCTAATTGAATATCAGCACACATCAAGATTTAGCTTCGACAGAAACTACACCGCCCACACCTACTTGAGAAAATAAAATCAAAGGCAATAAAGTATTTACCACTTATATTACACCAATCTTCACATGCATACAGACACCATAGTTAATGTTTCTAAAAGTATTTAAAATTAATCTGGAAAAAAAAAGTTTTGTTAAATACGTGTTGATGAGCACAATGAGTGAACACGTTACAGCGATACTTCTTTCAAAGCAAGCTGCATGCGAACTTTTAGAACATAAATAAAATATCCCGACGTGTATACAGCTGGTTAAAGTGTTTTTTTTTTGTTTGTTTGTTTGTTTTTTAGATATTTAAGTGAAAACATTTACCTGTTTTTTCAACTTGTAGTTCTACAAAGATATTTTCGACTTGTCATTCGGACTCTTAGACTACAGGTACGTTCTGGCTCTGGAATGGACCGGCGATATAGGCCTATGGAGAACATACTTTACATTCGGCTTCTTATAAAAGGAAATCGCCAATACTAATAATAATGCTATTTGATATTTATAAATTGATTCTTCAATTTATGATTTAGAATTTACTCATTTGTTATTTTATTTAAGAGTTCGTTTTGGGAAACGTAAAATCTGAGCGATGAAAGCGTCATGTATGTTTATTCGTTCGAAACTGTTCTGTATTCCATAATTAATGGGGCCATAACAGAGACATCACGCAGCCCGCGTTTCCATAACCGCGCGCGGGGATTTGCGACTGCATTCACAAATCGCAGTGATAGCAGAGATAAGTGGGAGAATAAACCGATAAAGGAGGGGAAATTGACATGGCTTTGTGACCGAGGTTCGCCAGACGGGCTGTGGCTGGGTGGCAGGACTACCGACGCCAGAGATCCAGCCGCATTATTAACCACGATGGCAAGGCGGGGGCACTTGAAAGGCGGCCGAGGCGGGCCCTCTCGCGCGCTCATTAGCAAGTGTGAAAATGAAGATGTAAAAAAAGCATCCTGCATCATCTGCGATAATTGAAGAAAATAGTGGGGATCGAAGGATTGAATTAAAGAGGAGAGGTTTTAAAGTGCGCCTCTCTTTGTGCGCATATTTCTTGAGTATTATTACCGTTTCCCACCGCCATCCCATATCATTCCCACTGGAAATTAGAAATATATGCCTAGTTTCTCTTATCTTTTCATAATTGAATAATAAAATGATGGTCGGTGGTGTCGAGTAATTTAAATTTAAAACACGAGCCTTTGGCTATCCCTAGAAAAGTAATCTTTTCGGAAACTTCTTTACATAAAATGATACATTTTTATACATACACAGGTGTTCTTGATCACATAAGCAAAAACGTATTAAATATTGACGATCGTTTTAGTTTTTTGCTATTACTGTAACATTAGCCTACTGTTATTTTATTGCACTGTGGAAAAATGCAACTTTAGCCACAAGCCTGAATATGCGATCAAGCAACAAAAAAAAAAGTTTTATTTGTTCCTTTTATTTTTTATTCATTTGCCCAGGAAGGTAAGCGGATTGCCAAGTTCATGTGCAGCTTGGGCGACCACGATGTGCAGGACATGCTGTGAACTGAGTCGCTAATAAAATGCAATCATTAGATGTACTACCACTTCTGTGAGCACTGAACGCAAGAGCTAAGGCCCCTGTTCATTTCATAGGTGTTCCGGAATCCGCAAGTACTGCTGTATAGCGCCCCTATGGCTTGCCACTGTGAAGTGCATGCGGTCTTGAGGAAAGAGCGCCCTCTACTAACGAACCGACAGCACTTCCCCGAGGACAACTGTGCGTTCCCTGGCCTCCAATTCAAATTCTGCCACGACTCAGGACTCTCATTAAGGTAATTAAAAAAAAAAACTTAAATACATTTCTGAAAATACAGCAGTGCATACACTTAAAAAAGAACCAATTTAAATGGGTCAACGTGTGTCAAACTGAATGTTTGCCCAAAAAATTCTGTAATTGTCATTGCTGCAAAAATGATACAGTTGTAAAATATGGCTGTCTGTTATAAATTTTAGTGTTTTTGCTGTGGTTTTATACACTTCAATGTTATTTTCATAGCGCTTTTAACAGAATCTCACGAAGACGCTTTACAGGGGAAATATAAAATAAATAAAATAAAACGCGTTGTTATCACTGGCCTCTGCATGGCCGATGCGTCTCCACCGGCACGTGCTCATGCACTGACACGGAGCGGCCGGCTTGATTTCCTGGCTTCTGAAAGCCGATTGGTTGATTTTCAAAGAGGCGGCTATGAGTCAGCAGGCTCGGAACCTGAGACTCTGTTGCCACGGTAACTGAGCTGCAGTGGAAGTTTTGCTTTGTGTATGAGGTCCGCAAGGAGTGCTGTCTCGGCTGGGTGGAAATGATGATCTTTGTGATTCTGTGTTGCTGGCGAGAGAGAGATCAGGGTGCTCCGCTTGTTCTGTTTGCCTCTTGTCTCGCTGAAAGAAGAACTGTCAGATCTGAGAGTTTAGGAAGGAGTCGTGTGTGCGTGTGTGTGTGTGTGTGTGTGTGTGTGCGTGTGTGTGATAGGAACTTTAAAATTTCAGTCTCCAGTGAAGAGACTCCCTGGGCTGTTTTGCTACCCCTACCAAGTCCCCCCAGCCACACACTGTGACTGTTTGTCCTTAACAGTGGCCATCATTTCATAAGACATTTTAAACTCTGAGAATTCTGCATTGCTTGTTTTGTCCTCGGGTTTGGACGTTCAGCAGGAAGGAGTGTGAAGTTCTGTTTGAAAGCATCATGCACGTTAAAAGGCCCATCCACAGGGCAGTCACAGAGCATCATGTCCGCTCAGACTCCTCCGTCTGCTTCTCCCCGGCACGGCTGCTCTGCTCCCCGTCTGCTTCTCCCCGGCTGCTTCTCCCCGTCTGCTTTGGCCCTGCACGGCTGCTCTGCTCCCCGTCTGCTTCTCCCCGGCTGCTTCTCCCCGGCACGGCTGCTCTGCTGCCCGTCTCGGACCACACACCCGAGCACCAGCTGGGCCCTGATCCCCTAATCTAATAACACACTGTGAGGGTCCTGATGACCGGGAGTCGGGTGATCATGAAATCTGTTCTTCCTCATGGATGTAAGTGAGAGAGTGAAGCTTGTTTGCAGGGTTTTATTTTTTATTACAGAAAAGTCCCAGAATTCAGCTGGTACAGGTGTGCAGAATATCACGCCCCTCTCCCAGAAAAACTCACTCCAGTCTGGTCGTTATAGGAAAATTTCCACATTTATTTTTTTGCCTGACCCATTTTGTCTTCGTTTTTCATAGACAAAAGGCAAAAAAGAATAACCATTAGTAAAAAAACCAAAAAACAAAAAAAAAACCCAGACCTGCCCATCACCCTCCCCCCCCCTCCCCAAACACCCCCGACCTGTGATGTCTCCATCCCCGGTGATTAAGTATAAAGTCGGGGGCCTCGTTGGTCCCCATAAACATGGATGATCCTGCACCAGGTCCCCCCACCCCCACCCCCCCTTTACAGAAACAGCAGGACAGTAGCTACAGCAGTGACTGGTGGTGAAACCGGCCCATAGTGCCCCTCTCTCTGCTTCCTGGAGTTCAGGGCGTGGATTTCCTCTCCTGTTCAATGGCTGAAAAACACGCAGATAAACATTTAATTTGACTGGAGTGCCTCTGCCTGTTTCATATCCACCCCTATCGTTACTCTGTGCAGAATGCCTAGCGCTAAACTGGTCTAAGTGCTGCAGTGTGTTCTGCCAGTTCAGGACCGTGCAGGATAGCAGGCACTAGCATGAACATGGGTGCTAGCATGAACAGGGACACTAGCATGAGCATGGGCGCTAGCATGAACATGGGCGCTAGTATGAACAGGGATGCTAGCATGAGCATGGGCGCTAGTATGAACAGGGATGCTAGCATGAGCATGGGCGCTAGTATGAACAGGGATGCTAGCATGAGCATGGGCGCTAGCATGAACGCAGGCCCTTGTATGAACGCCGACACTAGCATGAACAGGGAAGCTAGCATGAATGCTATTTTAAATAATGTCTTGGAGACTTTCAGAGTGAAACTCCTTAGAATTGGGGATCAAACTCTCAAACTTGGACTATAACTCAGAAATCAGACCCGGGGTAAAGGCACGCGGGGTAGAGGGGCCCGGGGTAGAGGGGCCCGGGGTAGAGGACGCGGGGTAGAGGGACGCGGGGTAGAGGGACGCGGGGTAGAGGGACGCGGGGTAGAGGGACGCGGGGTAGAGGGACGGGGTAGAGGGCCCGGGTAGAGGGACGCGGGGTAGAGGGGCCCGGGGTAGAGGGCCGGGTAGAGGGCCCGGGTAGAGGGGCCCGGGGTAGAGGGGCCCGGGGTAGAGGGGCCCGGGGTAGAGGGGCCCGGGTAGAGGGGCCCGGGTAGAGGGACGCGGGGTAGAGGGACGCGGGGTAGAGGGGCCCGGGGTAGAGGGACGCGGGGTAGAGGGACGCGGGGTAGAGGGACGCGGGGTAGAGGGACGCGGGGTAGAGGGGCCCGGGGTAGAGGGACGCGGGTTAGAGGGGCCCGGGGTAGAGGGGCCCGGGGTAGAGGGGCCCAGTGTAAAGGGGAGCGATAGAGGCCAGACTTTGACTCTCAGGTGAATGTGACCAGTTGGTTCTGTTCAGCAGCCATTTGAACTGACAGAATGTGTGAAGAAGCCTTGTGCTCGAGTTTACCTGCTCAACGCTCAGGACAAGCTGATGGGAAACAGACTGGAGACTCTGTGTCAGGTCTGGGGGGTGGGGGGTGGGGGAGGGGTGGGGCAGGTCTGGGGGGAGGTGTGTGTGTGAGGCAGGTCTGGGGGTGTGTGTGTGGGGCAGATGTTCCCACACACCTCAATTCAACAGACTACCTAAAGGTCAAACTATGAACAGCTGGACATTTCCTGATCAAATGTATACAATACCAATAATGTCCGTGATCTGCCTCTGCTCATACCTGCGTATACATGTTTTATGGCGTAACACACCTACACACACGCACACACACACATATTCACAAACATACACATGCGCACACGCACACACACACACACACACACACGCACGTGTGGAGCTGCTGAAAGTGACCCACTTGGGCGAGGCTTGTAATCTGCACATTCCCATAATTCAGGCTTCAACAAACGGAGAGACAGCCGGAGAGGCGTGGCTCTCAATCTCTTAGACAGACAGACGGACACTGAGACAGACAGACAGATTCACCGAGAGTCAGACAGACGCACAGACAGACCGGGTACTGACTCTCCGACAGACAGACAGAAAAACGCACAGACAGACAGACAGACAGACAGACAGACAGACAGAAAGACGCACAGACAGACAGACAGACAGACAGACGCACAGACAGACCGGGTACTGACTCTCCGACAGACAGACAGAAAGACGCACAGACAGACAGACAGACAGGGGGGACTCACTCTCTTTGGTGGGCAGGGGGTTCTTCACTTCTGTCACGGTCTTCTTCAGCTTGGTCTTGTCGAAGCAGGCGATCTCAGCGAGGTCTGGCTTATCGGACATGTTGGCTGTGAAAGAAGGGGGGGGTAAGAATAAAATACTCAGAGAATGAAATCTCCTGGATTCACCCTGTTCCTCTGTGGGACAGTAAAACGGCGGGTGCTGTACAGGGAGGCACGGGGGAGACACGGAGACGCAGGGAGGCGCAGGGGAGGCGCAGGGGAGACACTGCTGTTTCAGGCTGACTCCATTTTCATTCCCAGCACTGCTTCTGCCTGTCTCGCCCCCCCCCCCCCGCCCCACTGAGCAGCGTGGTCAGCACGGCCCTTAGGACCATCCGGCCCCTCCCAGCACCCTCGAGACTGAGAGCGAGGTCTCGTGCACCCCACCCTCCCTTCCTTTCCCCGCCCAGCTGGGGCCCCGCCCCTGTCTGTCTGTGCTGACCGTCCGTCCATCTGCCCCTGTGCCCCCCCGCTGCCCCCAGTCCTCCATCCTGGGCCTCCTTTCTTTGTTCTCCCGGTTCATCAACACTTCCGTCCTCTCTGCCTTGCTCTCTCCATTTCTCCATCCCTCAATCTCTCCCTCTCTCTCTCTTTCTCACTTCCCCCTCTCGGTATCTCTCTCCCTCTTTGTATCTCTTTCTCTCTCGCTCTCACTCTCTCACTCCCTCTCTCTCCCTTTTCTTTCTCTTCCTCTATCTATCCCTCCCTCTCTTTCCTTTGCAGTCTCAGGTAGAGAGTCCAGACAGCAGAGCATGCCTCTCACACCTCTGAGCAGAAACCAAACTACATTTCCCAGACTCCTCGGCACGCAGCTTCACTGTGTTTCTCACACAGCCCTGGTCAAACAGCCAGACTCCTGTAGTGTTTCAGCCCGGCTCTAGCACACCCAGCTCCACGCCCCTGTGTCTAAAGACAGCAGGCAGGCCAGCCTGCTCGACTGAGATCCCCGATCGACACACCACTCTGAACGCCCCAAAAATAACCAGTCTGACCCCACAAAAAACACACTGCACCCCAAAACAAAAACCACACCACACTCCAAAACAAAAAGCACATTGCACCGATCCACACACCACACCCAACACCAAAAACCACACCACACCGATCTACACCACTTTAAACCTCATCACTCTAAAGCCCATAACAAAAACCACACCCCACAACAAAAACCACATCACACCCCATACCACCATACCTCAAACCCCACACCCCACACCACATACCACACCACTCTAAACCCCCCAACACACACCTTACCCCGCACCGCACCGCCCCACTCCAATCCACCCCGCCCCTGACCAGACCAGACAAAGACTGCGATGCTGTCGGTCAGAGGAGGACTGCAGGCTAAATCACAGCCTCGTTTTTACACTGTTCTGACAGCCTGCTGTCCTCGGCCCCCTGTTCCCCAAAGAGGGGTGTGGATGCCCCGTTAGCGCAGCGGGCAGGGGAGCCCCAGAGCGGGACGGCCCAGCAGCACAGGCGTGTCGAGCAGCACAGGCGTTTCGAGCAGCACAGGCGTTTCGAGCAGCACAGGCGTTTCGAGCAGCACACGCGTTTCGAGCAGCACAGGCGTGTCGAGCAGCACACGCGTGTCCTTACCTTAGAGCTGCGTGCGGTGAGCCTGGGAGGCGAGGAAGCGTCTGTATTGCGAGGCGTCTGTACTGCGTCTGGCACCGTCTGATTTTCTGCCTGTCACCAGGGCGGGGGTTTAAAAGGGAGAGGGAGGAGGGGGGGGGGAGGGAGGGGGGAGAAAGAGAGAGAGAGGGAGGAGAGTGAGGGAGGGACAGTGTATGTGTGTCTGCGTGTGTGTGTGAGAGAGAGAGAGAGGGTAGAGAGAGAGACCGTGATTGATCAGAACCTCTCTCACCCCCCCTTGCATATTCATGCTCCCCAGGGATGGGGGAGCCCTTTTAGGGGGAAGTGAACAGCGTTCATTCCAGAGGGATCAGCCATATGCCGGGGGGGGGGTTGATTAAATAAATAAAGCTGGCGGGTGATATAAGATTCCTGGAAGTGGGCAGCTGCGGTCACGGGTGGGCGTGGCTCAGCTGGTGGGCTGGGGGGGGGGGGGGGGGGGGGGGGTAGGGGGCTCCATTGTACGGGACCCCATGACTCAGACTCATTTCTAATTTTAATATGTGACCGGGGACTTTCCTCATGCACGGTAACCGTATCTGGAGACTGCTGGTCCTCCTGCCAGTCCTGCAGGTGCGGTGGGGTACACTATTCAGTGTAAAAGAAGGATTTGGGTTTTTTCCAGGGAGAGAGTGAGTGATGAGAGTGAGAGAGACTGAGAGAGTGATGTCACAGAAGAGGCGGGCTTAAGGCCAGGCGAAGCGCCAAGTCATTCCTGACGTCAGCCTTTACAGACCTGCACCTCTGGAGGCTCGTGTTTTACGGTAGAAACGCTCCGTTTTCCCATTGGCTCCTCGGTGACGTCACTCTGACCAAGCGGCTGATGTCGTCGCAGCTGCAATCTGCCTTCGGTTATACGGGTCACGTGTGGCTTCGCACAAACTAACGACATCCTCAAGCTTCTGACAAGCTCTCGTGTGTGTGTTCGCATTCTAATAAATCGGTGTTCAGCTGTTTATTCGTAGTGATTGCTTAAAATCTGTGTAGAAGTTTTTCGGACGGCGGTTCATTCTCAAACATGGTCTTTTGTCGCCCTCTTCTGGCTAGAAAAATAGTTGCAGCAGTGCACATTTTATTGGGACAAAGGCCTTGATGTATAATCCTGGGGCTTCGTTCACTAATCCTTGCGTAATTTTTTTTCAAAAAAATTTGTCTGGAATTCCTATCTGAATTAAAATATTTAAAATATTCAGATTTTACTCATGGCTGTATGCCTGAAATACATATTCGATTGTACGCTTCTGAAAACCCATGGACGTACGTAGACCACGCCTTAACTTCGACCCATGCGTTCATTGGTGCATGACGTCAATAGCTCAGTATTTAAACAGCAAATTTATTTAAACAGAGTTTACTATGTTAAATGATCAGACAAACGATATTAAGCGAAATAAATAAAAATGCAACCATGGCGAACCGCGGTTAAATAAACGTTTTGAATAGCAATACCCATATTACCAATTCTGGTAACGTTTGCTGTGGAACCATCAGCATTTTAGGTTTCACGCGTGATTTGGTTCCGTACGTGAGATATTTAAATGCAGTTTAATTGTCAGTTTTGATTTGCTGTGGGCCCACTGAGTGACTGAGCCATGTGGGAGACTAGCATTCATATTTAATTGAAGAAACAGGATGATGGATGATATTAAATATTGAACAAGTACCATTGCAGCAAAGAGGATTATTTCCCAAAAGTGAAATACTATTGATTGATATTCTTGTCTGAAAGGACATTCACAGTAACCAGTTATAAATGTACAGTGAATATCAGAAATTTACTCAAGGTCTAATTCATCGGTCATTATCTGGTTGTATTTTTAGGTTGTGATTGCACATTCAGTTGAAACCGATGATGTTACCAAGCAGTTTTTAAAATAAGCTGTACTGTTGAGCATGCTGAACATTATTTAAAGGTAGAACTGTAATGTCATTTCTGCGTGTGCCCCGTTGGTCTAGTGACACGTGAAGCAGCTGCAACCCATAAAGCATGTTGGGTATGGTATGTGCAGCTGGTATGTCTGGCTCTCAGGCGTGTAGCCAACAGGGGGGTTTTGGGTTCGGCCGCCCCCCCCCCCAGACCCCCCCCCCAGTCTGTCTGAAATTCCAGGCCTGATTTGCATACACCTGCCCCCGCAGCGGCTCTGCAACCCGTCTCACTGGAACATGTACCACGGCATGACATCAGCGTTTTATTTACATTAAAACTGAATCAATAAATTTAATAAAACATTTTGTGAAATGTCCATTAGTCTTCCTGCCATGAGGGGGCACTGTTCCAAACATTCTACAGCAAAAATTGCACATGGCTAGCCACTGAGAGAGTGAGGGAGAGAGAGACTGAGGGGGAGAGACAGGAGAGAGAGAGAGTGAGAGAGAGAGGAGAGAGCACTGGGCACTCTGAATGAGGTCAGTAGTAGCCCGGACATGTTGATGGCAGCAGAGGGAAGCCCAGCTGGCAGTCCAGCCGTAGCACCGGGGGCAGAAGCTGAAACGGAGAGGCTGCTCAGGGCCAAATCTCCCCAAATAGAGCAGCAGCTGCCCTCAGCGCCCTGTGTGATGCAGTCGCCCTGCTGAGTCGTGTGTGTGTCAGACCCAGAGCGCGCTGTGACAGAGGCGCTGTGTGATTCTGCTGCGTAAGGCTCCTCAAAATGGAGTCATCTGCTCAATGGATCCTGCTGCTGCTGAATCATACTGTGCTGCTCCTGCCAAGCGCCGCTCCCTGTGAGCGTGTTCTCCATCGCAAAGGGCTCGACCGCTCGTCCCACGCTGCTCACTGCCTCCACCTCTCACTATCTCGCTGCTCACTGACCTTGCCTCTACTTACAGTCCTCCATGCTACGCCTATGCCCTCCACTACAGTCTCCATGCACCGACCTACCACCTCTCACTTACAGTCCTCCACGCTGCTCACACTGACCCTACCCCTTACCGTCCGCTGCTCAGACCTACGCCTCTCACTACAGTCCTCCAGTGCTCACTGACCTGCCTCACTTACAGTCCTCCACGCTGCTCACACTGACCCTATCGCCCTCTCACTTACAGTCCTCCACGCTGCTCACACTGACCCTATAGCCCTCTCACTTACAGTCCTCCACGCTGCTCACACTGACCCGATAGCCCTCTCACTTACAGATAAACCCTAACCCCATTCTCAGCCAGCACCTGAAACAGACCCACCTGCTAACAAACACAACCTGGTGTTTAGCAGATAGTTGTTTGGAAATCTCTTCAAAGGTTTCTTTTTTATTTTAATTACACTTTACAGTTTTTGTTAATTTGTTAATTTAACAACTACAAGGAGCATCATCATCAATTATTAGGGAGGTTCAAAATGTCCTGCCACTAATAATTTAAATTTGACATATATATTAGGCGTACTATACTGTACTATACTGTACTGTACTGTACTGTACTGTACTGTACTGTACAACCATGTGATGTTTTGCCTTTAATGAAACACAAAGACAGCCTGTTCAGTCATGCTCAGTTCTTTAGCCTCTCAGACCTCGTTTCTCAGGGCAGTGATGATACTGTACGGAGAGCTCTGCATCCTCAGCACAGACCTCTGCATCCTCAGCACAGAGCTCTGCATCCTCAGCACAGAGGGTACTGTGAGCTCTGCATCCTCAGCACAGAGGGTACTGTGAGCTCTGCATCCTCAGCACAGAGCTCTGCATCCTCAGCACAGAGCTCTGCATCCTCACACAAGAATCTGTAGCTCTGCATCCTCAGCACAGAGGGTACTGTGAGCTCTGCATCCTCAGCACAGAGGGTACTGTGAGCTCTGCATCCTCAGCACAGAGCTCTGCATCCTCAGCACAGAGGGTACTGTGAGCTCTGCATCCTCAGCACAGAGGGTACTGTGAGCTCTGCATCCTCAGCACAGAGCTCTGCATCCTCAGCACAGAGCTCTGCATCCTCAGCACAGAGGGTACCGTGAGCTCAGTGCACCGCCTGACCCCGTCCAGCTGCCGATCTCAGACTCACTGTAACTTTACCTTCTCGCTGGTTGCTAATTTTGACCGTCTGTGCGTATCCTGACACCACCCCTCCCCCCCCCCCGCACACACCAGGCCGGTTCAGTGCCGTTGTCACCATGGCAACATTATTGCGCCACAGTGTTGCGTCCGAATCCCGGTATATTTGACAGCTCAGCCAGCTGGAGTTGAGATGTTGTCATAAACTCTTTGGTCAAATGACTCGGGGGTCAAAGGTCGAGCAATGGTGTGGGACTATTTTTCATTCTGTTCAGTGAATGCGGCTCAATTCATCAGTAGACCCTCTCTTAGAGAATTCAGTTTTTCTCATAACTAGTTCTAACACTGCAGCTAGTGAGGGAGTACTGATAGATCTCCAGGATCCAGGGCAGTTGTGAATGATCGATTAATAATTTATTAGTTAATGATCAAATAATTTTCATATTTGAATCAACATCTAAGATTAAAAAAACAGATCTAGAATATAAAATATGCTTTCCCTCAAACCTTTGAATATATGAACAAATAATAATAATGTTCTTATTGCAAAAGGTTATTTGGGTTTTTTCAGGCAACATTCGTTTCCTCCTGTTGTTCACCTTGAGATTCCAGTGATATGGTTTGAGTTTTGGGATTCTGTGTCTTAAGTTTGAACAGCCGAGGAATATAATTCTTGATTTAATTCTAAATGTGTCATGTGTATTAATCTGCTACATTTGAAAAAATTCTGACCCATTGAAAGTGTATTTTCATCTGGAAGGTGTTTCTGTAACTTTGAGAGAGGAGCATGTTTGATTAATTTGGTCTGTGAGTCACCAGAATCGTAGGCTATGCATAAGTAAGTGAGGCACCACCAGGAGAGAGAAACAAGGTGGTTATGCATCTGTAAACACCCATTTATCACCACCAGCTATCCCGCTGAGCCCCAGACTACCTGCAGAAATTAAAATAATTACATATGAGCCCTCTGATCCAGCATGGCGACTGTGATGCTGATCTGAGTGTCTTCTGCAGTTTAATATTCCCTAACCCGAGCGCTCTCCTCGTCTGCTCTGAATATGGCATGAGATTATGAACTTTGGCCAGCAGGTGGCAGACTGGTACCATGGGCAATGCTCAGGTTCATGTGGCCATCGTCATTAACGTGACTGGTGCTCCCTGCAGAAGGATCAGAAATGAAAGTTGTGGATGTAAATACCCCTAAACTAAAGCCGACAGTCTGTGCTTTTACCTCATTCATTGTTGTCATTTCAGTTGTATATTGCTGATGGGAATATTGTTGACTCAAACCTTTGCCCCCGTTGAACTCCAACTCCTTTTAGCCACTGGTCCTGTACTCTGTAATGTGGGATGAAATGAAGCCTGCATGTGATTCTGCCCCCCCTCCCCTCCCCTTAGCCTTCCGGAGGTTTGAAGGTTAGCGTTGGAAATCAGCGCCGGTCTTAATGATGGCGTTTGGAGCGGTCTGGTCCGGAGCGCAGACACAGAGCCAGTGGAACAGGGCCAGGACCGCGGGGCGGATGGCAGGGTATCTGTGACCTTTACTCGGTCTGCTGCTCATATTTAACCTTTGAGTTGAAAATGTTAAAATGACGAGGGCAGGAGTAAAGGGCAACCCACAGCACCAATTTATACTGACACAACACCGCCCTGCTCCCATCACCCTGTCCCTCTGCTCCCCATCACCCCAACACCGCCCTGCTCCCATCACCCCATCCCTCTGCTCCCCATCACCCCAACACCGCCCTGCTCCCATCACCCCATCCCTCTGCTCCCCATCATCCCAACACCGCCCTGCTCCCATCACCCCATCCCTCTGCTCCCCATCACCCCAACACGCCCTGCTCCCATCACCCTCCCTCTGCTCCCCATCACCCCAACACTGCCCTGCTCCCATCACCCCATCCCTCTGCTCCCCATCACCCCAACACCGCCCTGCTCCCATCACCCCATCCCTCTGCTCCCCATCACCCCAACACCACCCTGCTCCCATCACCCTGTCCCTCTGCTCCCCATCACCCCAACACCGCCCTGCTCCCATCACCCTGTCCCTCTGCTCCCCATCACCCCAACACCGCCCTGCTCCCATCACCCTGTCCCTCTGCTCCCCATCACCCCAACACCGCCCTGCTCCCATCACCCTGTCGCTCTGCTCCCCATCACCCCAACAACGCCCTGCTCCCATCACCCTGTCGCTCTGCTCCCCATCACCCCAACACCGCCCTGCTCCCATCACCCTGTCCCTCTGCTCCCCATCACCCCAACACCGCCCTGCTCCCATCACCCCTGTCCCTCTGCTCCCCATCACCCACACCGCCCTGCTCCATCACCCTGTCCCTCTCTCCCCATCATCGCAACACCGCCTCTGCTCCCATCACCCTGTCGCTCTGCTCCCCATCACCCCAACAACGCCCTGCTCCCATCACCCTGTCGCTCTGCTCCCCATCACCCCAACACCGCCCTGCTCCCATCACCCCATCCCTCTGCTCCCCATCACCCCAACACCGCCCTGCTCCCATCACCCTGTCCCTCTGCTCCCCATCACCCCAACACCGCCCTGCTCCCATCACCCTGTCGCTCTGCTCCCCATCACCCCAACACCGCCCTGCTCCCATCACCCCATTCCTCCACCCACAACCACTTCTCAATATTGGCTGGGTTGTCCTCCTAAAACCTGCCACGCCTTACAAAAGTAACCCTTGGGCCAAATACAAACATATTTACTTTCACTGAAATTCATCTCCCACCAGAAATATTTAATATGGGAGCTTTAAAGTTTTTAGACCATCTGGTTGTTCTGAATGCATGAATTTTTAATCTACTGATTAAAAGTGCATTATAGCAACTGCCTTGATTGCTTTTGCAGTTTAATGTGTGCATAAGTCTTAGTTCAGTAATGAAGGCAAAATACATTTTTTAAAGTTTCTTTGAAAATATACATGTTGGGGTGTGACGCATTTCAGTGTGATGCTGGAGGTAGAGCTCTGTGACTAACGATTCCCAGGTTGACTGACCCCTGACCCCTAGAAGCCAAACCTGTTCGCTTCCCACTTTTGTTCTGACCCTCGGTTTGTGAGATTTTGTTTTATGGAAAGATGGAGAAGGGACTTTGTTTTTGATGAGCCAGGAACCTTTCTCTGCAGTGGCACAGCCGGGCACTAGGGGGCGGTAGAGGTCTGTGTTGTGATGGTAGAGCGGCGCGGTCGCTCTCTCAGCGCGGTGCAGCGCCCCCGGGCTGCTGAGGGCGCGTGTGACCCCTCTGAGCGAGCGGTCAAACGGGACGAGCGGGATTTCACAAACCCGCAGAGTCGCTCACCCCCGTGCCGCTCTGTCACCGGCGCCAGAGCGGCTTATTCAGTCACATTTAAATATCAAAGAGCGTTTCACCATCACAGGACAATACCGCTGACATATTTAGCATATTGGATGGCCATTTTGGCTGAATATCCCTCTGTGATAGACAAAGAGCTCTGTTGCATTGTATGTATTTGGCTCCAGGGATGGCTGCGGTTTTGCCCATTTTAACAGCACAGCACACAGGACTGGCTACAGCATAGGGACGGTTCCCATCGAGCAGACTGAATTCACTCTCAGTTTAGTGACGCTGAATAAAAACAGGGAAATGCCATCAGCTGATTAGGACATTGTCATGTTGAAATGTAATATACAGGTAAAAACATTTTAATAGTGGTTTACTTTAGTTTGTATTTCACTGGAAAACATGTATTTAATAAAAACCTCAGGTTATATTGTCAGCAATGCTGAAATTGTGTCATTATCTCCAGTGTCCCAAATTACCATACCAGCAAAACACACATTAATGTAGAGGGGGAAAGTTAAGATGCAGGGATGCAACTAGGAATGACCTTTTTCTCCCTCAAAAAAAGAAAATAAATAATTTATAGGAAGGGGAGTTATGTCTGCTTTTTCGCCGGAATATTCTGCCAAATTCAGATCATGTTTCTGATATTTATGAACCGTATCGACAGCACTTCAGGGATGGCCCTGCTGTCCTGTCATCGGAGGGGCACCTGTAAGTGCTCTACACCGGCCACCTGTCTGTCAGGGTTTTTTTCCCATCAGGCTCGGCTGCTGGCTCCACCTCCGCTGGTCACATGGGAAATGTAGTTTTCATGGGGTCAATCTAGGGCAGTGGGTCCTAGCTAAAATTCCAGAATTTTAACAAGCTGTTAATTTTTCTTAATTAGGTGTCTTTGAATTTTTCATTATCTACAAAATGGTTCGTTTTAATGGCCTTGTGTCCCCACTTTCACCAAACAGGAGCCTATTGATTCACCCCAATCTTTAATTTGTTCAGTCAAAAACTTTTGCCTCTTAATGTAATTGCAACATCACTCAATAGCACAATATGAACATGGGACTTATATCTAATTCTTCATGACATGCAAAGCTAATTCTGTCATAATGTGGTTTGAGATGGTAATCCCTCTAAACATGAAAAGCAGCTAATTAGAGAAAATCTAACAGCTTGTTAAGATTCTGGGACTGCACTTGCGGTTGGAAGAAAAACCAGCATAGCGGGTGTCCCCGGGCCTGAGTTTGAGTATTACTGCTCTAGAGGGCTGTCTGACCTGATGAGTTTGAGTATTACTGCTCTAGAGGGCTGTCTGACCTGATGAGTTTGAGTATTACTGCTCTAGAGGGCTGTCTGACCTGATGAGTTTACTGGTATTTATCCATTGCTCTTATACAGAGTGACTTACATGGCTGACACAAGTGCAAAGGTCAGGGGTCAAAGTGCAGTAATTCCCTAGAGGGGAAGAATGCAGTCCCAAGAGAGACAGCAAGTGCAAGAAGTACGGACTCGATTGACAGCTCGTCAAACGCCCTTCAACTAATTACTTACAAATTAGGACCTAACCCTAACCCTCATGAGCATTAAGCTGCGTAAGGTGAACCACAGCATAGAGCTGCAGGCTCTGAGAACAGTCATAGTTGCACCTGCTCAGGTGTGAGGGACGGTACAGGTGTTACGGAGGGGAGCGGTGAGGAGCAGTCTGAACAGGTGGATCTTCACCTGAAGAGTTGGATCTTGACCTGTAGAGGTGAGTCTTGGCCTGAATTCAGGGCAGGTCTGTGTGGGGCTGTGCAGATCTACCTGGAAATTCGGAATAGAAGGAGCACTCAGTGCCTCGACATCTGCTTCTGTCTCAGATTATTATTCAACCGTGAAATGAAAAACAGGTCAAAAATGTGGGTCCAAACCACCGTCGAAATGAAATGGGAGGAATCTTAAACACGCCCGTTTGTTTATTCACTGAAAAACACAACCGATCCACTGCCTGTCCATTACAGTGGTGTTGCTGGTTAATTGTTTGATGTGGTTGTTGAATAAAATTCATAGAATTGTAGCATCAGGGAGAAGAGAGGTTTTTGTCCTTGTCTCCAGTGTTTGGTCCCCAGAACTTGGATTTCAGCATTCAGTGCAGCTACCTCTCACTGCATTAATAGCCTGTTCATTTCTGTAAATTTTTTGTGGATTATTTTGGAGGCTGACGTTGGGAGAATGAGGTTCCTGGTTTCCCTGGAAACAGAAAGAGTGGCATTGTGTACAGGACAGGAACCAGCAGGCTTTTAAGAGAGCATAGACACAGCAAACATCAGCTTACAAAACCCCTGTCTCCCTTTCTCTCTCTCCCTCCCTTTCTCTCTCTCTCTCTCTCTCCCCTGTCTCTCTCTACCCTCTCTCTCCCTCACTCTCCCTCTCTCTCTCCTTCTCTCTCTCTCTCTCCCCCATCTTTCTCTCCCTCCCTCTCTCTCCCCTCTCTTTCTCTCCCTCACTCTCCCTCTCTCGCTCTTTCTCCCTCTCTCCTCCTCCTCTCTCCCTCCTCCTCTCTCTCTCTCCCTCTCCCTCTCCTCTCTCTCTCCTTCTTCTCCTCTCTGTGCTCTCTCTCTCTCTCCCCCTCTCCCTTCCTTCTGATCTCTGGGTTCACTGGACATCTCACAGCTGTGATCAGCCGAGCATGTAGCAGGGGAGTAGGTGTTACACACATCAGTGAGTACACACTTGTGGACACACAGACAGACACACACACACACACACACACACACATGCATGCATACACATACACTTATACACACACACACACACACACACACACGCACACATGCATACACATACACTTATACACACACACACATGCATGCACGTACACTTATACACACACACACATGCATACACTTACACTTATACACACACTTCTACACATGAACTTACACACACTTACACAAACATATGCACACACTTTTTCACAGACTTATAAACACATGCACACACATACAAACACGCATACGCGAATGTGTATTTTACACACGCACACACACAAATACAAATCAACACACATGCACACATGAATACACAAACCACGCAATAACTCCACACACACATACACACACACACTCATTTCCTAGCTTGCATAGTGCTAATTGCTCTGATGCTGAGGATAATGAGGGCCCTTTGGATGCGTTAAGCAGATCAGAGAGAGAGAGCTTCACGGTCACTGGGAGGAGAGGCAATGCAGACATGGGGGGAAGAAGGGAGGGAGGGAGGAGTGGTAGGAAAGGGTGATGGCTCAGTCTCTCCTCTCTGCTTCGTACGCTGCATCACGCTCCCCTGGCTTCATAAAGACTGAGAACAGTTGTTATTCACAGGTGAGTTTCCTGTGTGGAAACGCCACAGCTGTGTGTGCATGCTTAGTCCCATACAAACAGCCACACACACTTATACACACACACACACACACACACACGCACTGCGCTCACACACGCTCACACACACGCATGCGCTTTCACACATAAACCGCTTATAAGACAGCTGGAATAAGCGTACTAAAATTTGATGAGAAATAAATATAAAATTCTCTTGTGCTGTTGGAGCACCTACGTTGGTGAATGTCTAAAAATATTTAGTATCGATCTGTATTTTCCCCTGGTGCCATTTATGAAGAAACACTCCTCACTCAGAAAAACACAGAGATGAGAAGCTTTTAAAATGGCCATCAGTGCCCCTCTCTCTCTCTCTTCCCCCCTGCCCTCCCCCCACCCCCATAGGCACGTACATTTCATGCTTTGGGGGAGATGCACACTACTGTACCACCTGGTGAAGTCTCACAAGCATGCTAGCTAGCTAGTCTAGCAAGTAAGTCATACACAGATATTGGGAGTGCCATGTTTCTGTCTCTCCCCAAACCTATGTGCAGGAGGGGGTGGTGGGGGGTGGGGGTGTGCCATTCTGTACCCCTCCATGCTAAAACTGGGGATCTCTTGTCACATGCTTCATCTCTAGCATTTGCTCAATCCATAATTTCTGGACCAGTCCATCATTTTTTATATTTTACATGACTTCCCCTTTTGTGCCTTTGGGGCAGTAATGATCTAATTGCTCACTCATTTCACACAGACACTGAGCTGATATAATCGAGCGTCTGTGTTAATGTGAGGAGTATGGTAATGTGAGGAGTACAGTAATGTGAGGAGTAGGGTAATGTGAGGAGTAGGGTAATGTGAGGAGTGGGGTAATGTGAGGGGTAATGTGAGGAGTGGGGTAATGTGAGGAGTACGGTAATGTGAGGAGTACGGTAATGTGAGGAGTACAGTAATGTGTGGAGTACGGTAATGTGTGGAGTACAGTAATGTGTGGAGTACAGTAATGTGTGGAGTACAGTAATGTGTGGAGTACAGTAATGTGTGGAGTACAGTAATGTGAGGAGTAGGGTAATGTGAGGAGTACAGTAATGTGAGGAGTATGGTAATGTGAGGGGTAATGTGTGGAGTACAGTAATGTGTGGAGTACAGTAATGTGTGGAGTACAGTAATGTGTGGAGTACGGTAATGTGAGGGGTAATGTGTGGAGTACATAATGTGAGGGGTAATGTGTGGAGTACAGTAATGTGAGGAGTACGGTAATGTGAGGGGTAATGTGTGGAGTACGGTAATGTGAGGAGTACAGTAATGTGAGGGGTAATGTGAGGAGTACAGTAATGTGAGGAGTACAGTAATGTGAGGAGTACAGTAATGTGTGGAGTACAGTAATGTGTGGAGTACAGTAATGTGTGGAGTACAGTAATGTGAGGAGTAGGGTAATGTGAGGAGTACAGTAATGTGAGGAGTACAGTAATGTGAGGAGTACGGTAATGTGAGGAGTATGGTAATGTGAGGAGTAGGGTAATGTGAGGAGTACAGTAATGTGAGGAGTATGGTAATGTGAGGAGTACAGTAATGTGAGGAGTACAGTAATGTGAGGAGTACAGTAATGTGAGGAGTACGGTAATGTGTGGAGTACGGTAATGTGAGGAGCACAGTAATGTGTGGAGTACAGTAATGTGTGGAGTACAGTAATGTGAGGAGTACAGTAATGTGTGGAGTACAGTAATGTGTGGAGTACAGTAATGTGTGGAGTACGGTAATGTGAGGAGTAGGGTAATGTGAGGGGTAATGTGAGGAGTAGGGTAATGTGAGGGGTAATGTGAGGAGTATGGTAATGTGAGGAGTACAGTAATGTGAGGAGTACAGTAATGTGAGGAGTACAGTAATGTGTGGAGTACAGTAATGTGTGGAGTACGGTAATGTGAGGAGTACGGTAATGTGAGGAGTACGGTAATGTGAGGAGTACGGTAATGTGAGGAGTACGGTAATGTGAGGAGTACGGTAATGTGAGGAGTACGGTAATGTGAGGAGTACGGTAATGTGAGGAGTACAGTAATGTGAGGAGTACGGTAATGTGAGGAGTACAGTAATGTGAGGAGTACGGTAATGTGAGGAGTACGGTAATGTGAGGAGTACGGTAATGTGAGGAGTACGGTAATGTGAGGAGTACGGTAATGTGAGGAGTACGGTAATGTGAGGAGTACGGTAATGTGAGGAGTACAGTAATGTGAGGAGTACAGTAATGTGAGGAGTACGGTAATGTGAGGAGTACAGTAATGTGAGGAGTACAGTAATGTGAGGAGTAGGGTAATGTGAGGGGTAATGTGAGGAGTAGGGTAATGTGAGGGGTAATGTGAGGAGTATGGTAATGTGAGGAGTACGGTAATGTGAGGAGTACAGTAATGTGAGGAGTATGGTAATGCACTGCGGCTGCACTTGGTTTTGCTGAATTGCTGATGTTCCGTGACGGGACGGCCTGGCTGGGTGAGGGGACGGGGGTTCCTCTTCCTCTTCCTGCTCCACAATAAGACCTTCCTCTTTCTTCTGCACACACAAGACCTTCCTCTTTCTTCTGCACACACAAGCCCTTCCTCTACTGCACATAGGGGTTCTGCTACATGTGACACCTAGGGCCCTACCACCCATCAGATTATTTGAAATTCTTGGGTCAGCTAGATAACCTGCATCTTCAGGATGCCCCTGACCTTTCAGGCCTGTAAGGTAGAAGCATGTATGATAGACACGCCATGCTAGTTCGTGAAATGTTTTTAAAGTTAGGACTTTACAATCAGCCCTGTATGTAATGCGTAGCTACTGAAATGACATTAGCATTGAAATAATAGCCTCACACTTCTGTTTATGACAAAATGCAAATAGCAGTCAGTGAACAGCCAGTCTTTTAAGTCAGTCTTTTGAAATTACATTTTTTAATCACAATCATATCATGATAGCATTTTAGCATAATTATCACTCTGAACGAGTTATAAAAAGCACAACTTTATTAAAAAAGAAAGTCCAGTGATGATATATAATTTCAATTAACTGTGGAAAAGTCATTACAAGTACATATGTTTAGAGGAAATGTGATTTTCACCAGTAAATCAGCGTGGATTCAGTCAGGAGGAGCACATAATGCCGTAATTACTGCACATTAAATGGGCCTCATGAATAGTCTGCTATCGGCGCAGCGCTGTGAGTAAGCCTGACAGGGGGAGGACTGCAGCCCCGCATTGAGCTGCTGAAACAGAGTCAGAGTCAGAGTCAGAGTCAGAGTCAGAGTCAGAGTCAGAGTCAGAGTCAGAGTCAGAGTCAGAGTCAGAGTCAGAGTCAGAGTCAGAGACAGAGTCAGAGTCAGAGTCAGAGGTTGACACACGCGGCTGGGGAGTCGCGGGCTTTCTGGGCCCGCTGGCGTGGCTCACGTGCGTCCAGACCGGACCGCGCCGGACGCACACCGAGGAGAGGAGAGGAGGGGCTGTCTGTCAGCTGACCCCAGATAAGTGTGTGAGCAACACGGCGCCTTCTTCAGAAAACAACTTTCTGAGTGAAAGCCCCACTGGTTCATCAACCAAGCATATGGGGGAGAGTTGAGAGAAGGTCGTTTTTGGTAAACGAATGAGGACGAGGAAATGCACTGCGCGTGCTGTCTGGCTTTGGGAGCTTTGCATCAGTTTGCACACACTATCCACTCACAGCTCATCTTTATGTCACATGGTCTGGGACTGATGAGCAGGTGAGGTACTGTTTCATGCTCTGGGTTACCCACTCTGACCGCCCATTCCACGGTACTGGAGTCAACGCAGGGTTAGGGAGGCAGCAGCAGGCAGGCTTCCTGAAGCGCACAGGGGAAGAAAAGCTGTCCCTGCCCCTTTACACAAATGCCCATCATCATTAGACACGGTCTGCAAACATCTTATCCCACTAAACTTATCCCACTCATCACCTTATCCCACTCATCACCATATAATCACTAATCACTTTATCCCACCTGTGACCCAATCTCCCCTTCAGTCCCTGAGCTTTAGCGGAGATCACCGTTGCCGGTGCATCTTCAGAGCCACTGCACATGGAAGGAGGGAGAGGGAGGGACGGAGAGAGGGAGGGAGGGAGAGAGAGTGAGTGCACTTTCTCTCCCTCAAGGTCACACACTGAGGGTGTGTGTTTTTGCTGCTGCAGACATCAAAGACCCGGTTCTGTCCCGTCCTCTGGCTGAGGGCTGAGTCCGTTTTGGGAGCGATAGATAAATAAACGCAGAGCTGGAGAGGAAATAAATCAGCAGTTATCTGCCCTTCTGGGAGCGCCGGGGGAGCAGAGTGTTGGGGGAGCAGAGCATGGGGGAACAGAGCTGTGGGGAACAGAGCATGGGGAACAGAGCGTGGGGGGAACAGAGTGTATGGGGGAACAGAGCATGAGGGAGCAGAGCTGAGGGAATAGAGCGTGAGGGGAACAGAGCGTGGGGGAACAGAGCGTGGGGGAGCAGAGCGTGGGGGGAGCAGAGCGTGAGGGGAGCAGAGCGTGGGGGGAGCAGAGCGTGGGGGGAGCAGAGCGTGGGGGGAACAGAGCGTGGGGGGAACAGAGTGTGGGGGGAACAGAGCGTGGGGGGAGCAGAGCGTGAGGGGAACAGCATGGGGGGAGCAGAGTGTGGGGGGAACAGAGTGTGGGGGGAGCAGAGCGTGGCGGACAGTGGCAGAGACGATGCCTCCACTCTGGACTTGGTTCCCTCTGTGAGGGCAGGTGTGTGGTGCTGTTCATGGATGACTCTGTGTAGAAAAAGCCTCTCTGTATCAATGCTGAACTGACCTTGAACTAATTTCCATTTTCAGTGTGGTCTGCTGGTAGGACTTAGCCATAAATAGCTTCTGTTTTCATCTTTATTAATCCAGGTTAAACTCTGTTTAATGAGCCGGTAGTGTATAAGGATCTTACGGTTTTTTTCTTGTTATAGATAACTTTTTTTAAGCTTTTGTCTGGTTCTGTACTTTTTTCAGAACTTGCATATCATTCAGTGCAGTGTGGTAGTGTGTAATGTAAACTATTCACATTCATAGAAACACATTTCAGCTTTAGCCCAGTGTCTTGATCCAGAGAAGCTGTATAATAATAAACTTTATTTATATAGAATATTTCATACAAGCAATGCAATGTGCTTTACAGAAGATAAAAATGTAGCAAAAATGATAGATAACAGCGAAAGAGGAGAATAAGAACAAAAATAGGAGGAGGAAAAACAAGAGGACGACACAATAACTTCTAAGAAGAGGCAGGAGTGGAGAGATAGGGTTTTAGTTTACATTTAAATGACCGTACTGTTTCAGAGTTTCTCAGATCTATGGGGAAGCGGTTCCAGAGTTTGAGTGCATGGTAATGGAATGCAGCCTCACAGAAAGTCTTCGTGCTGACGTGTGGACTGGCTAGCTGGAGAGAATCACGTGATCTGAGAGCTCTACTGAGGACATTATAGACCGTGTCTTCATCAGGAGCAAGTCCGTGCGCAGATTTAAAACCTAATAAAAGCATGTTTAATTCTATTCGGAAATGGACTGGGAGCCAGTGCAGTGATGTTAATATTGGAGTAATGTGTGCTCCTCTTCATTTTGATCAGCACCTTGGCGGCTGCGTTTTGTACGTGTTGTAGCTGATCAATCATTTTCTCTGAGAGGCCAGAGTCGAGAATTACAGTAATCCAGATGACCGGTAATGAATCCAGGCATTAGCTTTCCAGTGTGGAGAGGAAAATGAGCTGGACCTGGTTACATTCTTAAAGTTATAAAAGCAGATTTAGTAACATTTCTGATATGTGTCTCTAAATTCAAATCAATGTCAAAAATAAGACCCCAGCTTTTAAAGATAGTAGCATTATCTGGAGAACTTACTTTGGTGTACCAATAATTGATTTAATTGAAAATATGCACTAATTTAGCCTCTTCCACCTAATATTATCTCTAAGTGTTATGGCACATAATGTTGAGATTTGCATTTAGAAGTTTTACTTACCAGGTGTCTGCTCAAATCATCACGGATGACTTCAGTTGCTTGCAGCTTGCTTGCTATTGCAGAGTGTTGATTTATGCAGTGGTGTTTCTGCTAATGCCTGACTTCAAGGTCATTCATGTGAACAAGACAAACGCCCTCACCCTGATCCTGGGGGGACTCCATTTCCTCTAACCCCACACCCAGAGCTGATCCTTCTTAACAGCTCTCTCTCTCCTCTCTCTCTCTCTCTCTCTCTCTCTCTGTGTGCTGTCCTGCAGTCAATCTGGAGCCCTTCTGCTGAAGCCTCATTTCAGGCTGGAAGGATTTCAGATGTCACTGATGTGGGGCT